>NC_056728.1:706920705-706936335 GCF_019279795.1 Protopterus annectens
TTCAGAACTTTGGAGTATGTACACATTTGCCCAGTGGAGCAAGGAGCACAATACATTTGTATACACACACAAAGTTTGTGAAAATGATTTTCCATTTAAATGCCAGTTCAGTGGCAGAGAGAGAGAGGAGAAGAAAGGAATGTGTTGTATGCGGCGTTTGTGTTGGGGATGTGTGTGTAAGTGAATACTGGAAGGCCACTGCAGGAAGAAATTGCAGAGGTAATAGTTCGAAGTGATATGAGGGAAGTGCAGTGATCCTACAGCAGATGAGGGGAATAAATGATCCGCATGTGCATTTGTTTGAAGGATGGTAGGTATTGGTTACTAATCCTGCTTTGAATGTAGGGAAATGGGTGCAGAGTTACAGAGCTGTAGCATGGGAGATGTAACAGTGCCCTGGGCATACACCCATTTAGCTCATTTTTGAATGTTTTAAAAGATGTTTTAAAAGATCACAGTTGTTATCTTGTTGGTCTGTGTTTGTTTTATTTTTAAAGAGTTGGTTCCCAACTAAGCTTCCAAAGACAAAGACAGTTTGACAGTAGACAGTGTACAAAGATTGTTAGGCTTTCTTTTTGTTTTTAAATGTTTGATGCTCTCTTACACAAGTTGGCACTTGGGATAGGGCCTTGTTCACTCCATCCTTCCAATGGCATTGCAGTTTCAGATAGCATTTGGCAGAGTATCTCAAAATTGGATATGCAGTAGGTTGTCACATGTGTAGTACTCTCATACTGCTATCCACTCCAAGAATAATAATAAAAATAACACAAAGTATAAAAACATCATTATCTATGTTTATGTTATCGAAAATCAGATTTGTGTTTTTGAACATTAATCACGAACAAAAAAAAAAAGTGTAAAGCAGGGGGGCAAGCCACCTGCACCCACCCCCCTACTATATTATTCTAACTCCAAAATTTTCTACAGTGGGGAAAGGAACCATTCACAATCCCCACTACAGTGCACCAATCCGCTAAGAATGTGCAATGGCGAATCCCACTGTGGATTATTTCGCTCAAATCGAACCTTTCAGTTCGGCATTTGCTGGAAATCTTGCAGACTGCCCCTTCACTTTAAGTGGTGTTTGCCTGTGTGCAATGACCTGTCGCACATCTAAAAGGTATAAACCTTTGCAGGTATACATGAATTTTTTGAAGGAATCTGAAATCTAGAAACCTCAATTTCTGACTTTCAACCCTCAGGATTTGCCAGTGATTTGCCCGAAAACCACAATTTTTTTGAGAAGACCAAGAAATGAGAATAGGGCAGCGTTTGACATTACTGAAAAATCTCTACAGTTGAGAGGCAAGACTGTCCACAGCAGAACAAAAAATTAAACCCTATCACCAATTTAATGAAATAAATTTCAAAAACTAAATTGCTAATTTGCCTTTCTGGCATATTTGCAGTACTTGTTCTTCTCAGGTTTAAGCCCAAGCAACTTAACAAATGAGTTTGCCTTTCTCAGAAAGTTTGCTTTCAAATCTATGTAACTTCAACCTTAACTTTTCTGGTTCCTTCTCAAATGACTTACCTGAATTTCTATTGGCCAACAACATCTTCTTTGCAACTGGTCATTGATGAACCCACTTACCCATGAACCTACATACCAACCACCACTCAGCTCTTTCCCTGTTAATCCAGTAATGGCGGAACTAATAGCAATCTCACTATCCTGTCCATCTCAACACCTAACACTTCAGTCCATTACATCTCTCCCTAAACTCCTCTCCTTCAGGACCCAATACACTCAAACTGTCAATAACCTGAAAAAACATCTTTCAATGTTCAACTGGTCAAACCATTTCAGCAGCAACCTCGCTAAGTACTCACACCCAGTTACATGACAAATTCTTTCAATTACAAATAATTTTTCAAACAATTACTTGACAAAGGTATTCCATTGCAAATTCTTTTCAAGCAAAACCAAATTTTTCTTCACAGTTTATTAAATAAATTACTTAACCCCCTCTCACGATAACCTTACTAACTGCACATGGCTTTGTGGAACCTAGCCAGCATAGGTAAAAATCAACCACCTCAACAACAGATTACTTTCCCTATTACAGAAACCCACGTTTCTGGCATGAGGTCAGAATCTGTATTGGTCATAAAATCTATGATATAAAACCCACACCACAAACCTATACTGACTCCACTCAAGGCCCAATCATCTCACTCTGACTTTGCCAAGTAATTCAACCACCTTCCTTAAAAAACCAACATCACCACCAATCAAGAGAGCGCATCATCCTACACCCAACTACTTCAAAAACATTCCCAATAAGGACATAGCTAACTTCACTTGAAAATGTTTCTTCTAATACCCCCCTGCTGGCTCAGATCAGCTATTCCCTAGTTCTCTGTTTACTGTTAAAATACCAAAAATACTTTGCATTTCCGTTCCAGAATATTGAAGTAATGCTTGAATCGTGAAATAACTTGTGCTCATCATATCAGATAATATCCTTGATGACTGCAGATTCGATGTTAATGCTGAAAACATTAAATAAACTGCGAAAGTGTTCCAGTCTGTGTACTTGTTTGTTTGTGTCTTCGGCTTTTCCCGGTTAGAAATTCGCTCACAGTGGAACTCCGGTCACGCTAATGATTAGCAGTAGAGTTTTACGTGCTGGCTTGCGAGCCCTAACGCACAACCTTCTCAAATCGAAGGAAGGCCCATTCATGCATGTCGCCACACGAAGATGCTCCTGGCTGTGAGGCGACAAGCGCTACTCGCAGCACCACCACCACAGTGTGGTACTACATTTCAAAATTTTTTTAATTTTTTTCTAAAATGTGATGTCTGCATAGGATCTCAATTAAGTATAGCTCCTAGACTTCATCACATCTTTGCAGGGGAGCAAACCCCCTGCACCACTCTAACTGTATATTCAACTCCAAGATCTCACAACAGTGATGAGGGAAAGGGAGTGAATGTCCCCAATCTACACTGTGCAATTTCTGGCTCCTTATATTTGACTCCATATCAGCAAATGCACAGTGGCATTTACTGATATGAACTACTGACAGTAAATCAACACAGCAGTCGACCATCTGCCATTAGATATCCGTTTTGCAGACCGTCTGCTTTCCAGGATTTTGATAGTAAGCCCCTGGTTCATCTTTTGTTGTAGGGGAATTTCTCATCCAACCTGTGCCTTATTCTCAATGTAATGCCAGACATCTGGAAAACAGCACTCATTTCACCCATTCCCAAGCAACCTAAACTCAACAAGCGTCTCTTAGTTCTTCATCCCATCTCCATTCTATCCACCATTGGAAAGATTCTTGAAAAAATAATCTATATTTGACACCAGTTACATATAATACTACCACTTTCTTACTTATAATCAGCATGGATTCGTAAACAGGCCTAAGTGCAATGACTGCTTTATTTTTGCCTTATAGATTGACATCTCTTCTCAGTGCGGACAAAGGCAACCTGACTGGGCAGTCTTCATCAAACTCACTAAAGCCTTCATCTTCCAATAGCACAAAAACCCTTCTATGGGTCAATTGTGCCAAGGAACAAGGCGTACTTAGCTTAACACCACTGCCAGTGGTTCTCTAAAACTACCTGACCAATGAGTTTTTCAAATTTAAAATAAACCCTTCCTTTTCTAAGTTCACACCTTTTACAATGGCTGTGCCCTAAGAATTCATTCTTGCACCCTTTCTATTTTCAGTATTTATTAAGAAATTACCAAATGACCTTCCTAGTATCCCCTTTTTCCTAATCTTTAGGATGAGCTTAAACACTTTCGGGGTCATTTCAAACCCAACTTCAGCAGATTTGCACTCATTCAGTGCCCGGCTTATGAACCACAAGCCTGTACTTAACCCCTCTAAAACCAAACATAATTTTGTTGGCTCTCCCTGCCAAGAATCTGAAAAAAAGCTCCTTAACCTTTCAATAATATGGCACTTAATGGCACACCAATTAAAGTATCCTCTTCCTTCAAAAACCTAGATTTATGGCTTTACCAGTCACTGATTTTTCACATCCATATTGAGAAAAAAATGAACAAAAATTATCCCTCCACTCTTTTGATCTAGAAAAATCTCACTGTATTTTTCTAGCCCAGATAGAGTAGCAGTAGGGCAAAAGAGTTTTACTAGCCTGGCTTGAATATGGACACCCCCGTCACAGCCTCTAGGAAAAATGCTTCAGCTCTACAGACTACAGAAAACAAAATTTGTCACTTCATCTCTAACTCCCCCTCTCATGAGCTCCACTCTTTCCATATCCTCCACAAACCCTAAATGGCTGCCATTGCAACAAGAGTACACCTTCTCACAATCTCCTTTGTATCTTTAAACTTTAAAACTAGATGCCATCCTACTACCCTGCTTACCAAATTACATACCAAACGCACTTCACTCCCTATAACTTCAGGCACATCTCACAATCTTTCACCCATCCACCCCTCAATCTCCGTGAAATCCAAACTGCACTGCACCAATCATTCCTTCTCAATAAATTCCAAGCTCAAACCTATGGAAGCCCTCCCCAACTAAAGAGCAGCAACCCCCTTCTTCACATTCAAAGCTCAGCTAAAAAGTTGCTCCATCACATGTCTGCGGCTGCACCTGCTTCCTCAGCAGGCCACTTTCCACTTTAAACACCTATTTAGCTCCACGATCTTCTCATTCTTTCTTATTTACCAATACCTCTCTTTTTCACCCAAACAATGCCTTTCCTGTTCCCCTCCTTTGTTTTTTCATCCTCCTTCAGTAAAAACTTCTTTCTGCCACACAGGAAGTATGTTGTCTGTAGATATATACAAAATGTTTTGGTAATTGTTTACTTCAGTTTATATATTTCATCTTTTTATACAGTTAGCACCACAGGAGCACTAATATTTTCACTTGGTACCCACTATGATGGAAATAATATCTGTAACCACAACATGTTTTTTCAGAAGTTACTGTTGCCTTTGCCGCGATCTTCTACTTTCTCTAAACTCTATCCTATTTGTGAAGTATTTCATCCAGACCATACACTCTAAAGAGTTGTTACAATGATAACTTTACTACCATAAATAAATAGCCATCATGACATTTGTTTAATGGTTTGCTTACTGTTAGAGCCCTACAACTAGTTCAATAAACATCTCTAATGGAAACCTCATATTGATACTTAAGAGTTATGTGGATGTGGTTTATGGGTAAAAGTTGTTTTAGAATTTAGTACAAATGATTGATGAATACGAATAGAGGTGTTGACTGCAAACCTGGCAATATTATGATAAGTTAACATATTTTTGCGCTTTGTGGTCACTGTGGAAAAGAGCTGGTAAGGAATGAATGATTAAATGGAAGTTGACAGCAGGCAGGTGATAACTAAAATGGCCTTAACATCAGGAGACAAATTTAGCTCTTTCAGAGATCCTGGTGTTCTGTTACTGATGCTAAGACATGGCTAATTAGATGCTTTCCAAGATATTTTGTTGTGGTGTTTTACACTCAAAAGTTTGTGCATTCAGTTGTAGATGTTGTTGTTGTAGATGTTTGTAGTAAATGGAAGTGAGGTCTATGATGAAAACAAGCATTTAAATGTTGAGAGGTTCAGCACGAAGGAGGAGTTTTGAGACAGATGGTAGGAAGTAGAGTGTGTTGAAGTTTATTTTAGCAATAATCCACAACTGTGCGAGAGCATATCAAGATTTACCCATGGTTGGTGTGATTATACAAAGCCAACCATGTGTAAATCTCGACATACACAAATGGGAGTAGATTATTGCTATTATACAATAATATTATTTAAGAAAGAAGTTGTTTACCTTTCTTAAATAATGTGATTGTATTACGGGACTGTAGTGTTGTTCTACATTTTGCAGTCAAAAGTGATGTATTGCATATGAGTATGGCACTTATGCGACACACTTGCATACATCACTTTAGTGCTGAGGCAGGGATTTTTCTTTGAGATTTGTCCCTCTGTCTCTTTCATTTTTAGAAGCATGATATGATATTTTAGAGAGACAGGACAGAAATAAGAGGAAAATAAGGGACGTTATGAAAGTTTCTTGACAGTTGACAGATATGATTATCATAATGTTGGTAATCATACCTCTTGGCTGTGTAGAGTTTTGTAGATTATCCTCAAATTTTCCTCATATTTTGCCCTGTCTCACCTAAAATATAGTAGAATGGTCACTGCATTTGTTAATATGAAGTCCGGCCATTCAAGAAGACATCAGCAACCGGACTGCTTTCTTTTAGGTTCTGCTCAATTTACAACTGGCAATCTGATTGTATTGTCCAATCAGTGTGCTCATTTTGGAACACTAATTTCTGTTTATTATATAATTTGGGTTTCATTAGCTGTTTTTGCTAGTGTGTTGTATGATGTTGAGTGAGGGTTTGGTGATCCCATGTCATTTATGAATAGTGTGAACAAAGATAGCCAAAGGGCAGAACCTTTTGATATACACTGGTATATAGGTTTTAGAACAGAGATGGTAGACATTCACTTTATTTACTGTGACTTACTGGGGAGGTAGCTGAAGGACTAGTCAGTTAGTTAGATGAAGTCCAGTGTAAATATAATTCAATGGACAGGGCAAAAAGGACACTCGCCAGATTAGATTCAGATCAGCCGGCTCATTGGGAGCATACAACACTACACAGTCTGACAGTCATGTGAAAAGTATAAGGTTTTCTAAGCAGAAATTTATGTGGGCATAGCATAGGGCACTGAGATTAGATTTCTGACTCTGTAATATATATTTTTTAACACATGACTGTGTCTTTGACTTGTCTCATCATGATCTGATCTTGCTTAACTTACACCGCGTACATGAATCTTTGCGTTTCAGCAGACTGTAGTTATCTGTATTGAGAAAATATCTACAAAATTGGTGTGTGCATTGGATTTCACTAGGAGTACTGGCACACAAGCAGGGAGGCCTTTATTGCATGGACAATTTTTTTTTTCAATTCTAACCACTGTATGGTCTTGTTTACACTAGATCACATATATTGAGTGTCTATAAATAATTCCTGCAGAATTAATCATTACCCTTTCTGGTATGTCTATATAGCCAAAATTAGGCCAGCACAAAAATAAAGGTTATGAGCGTACATGTGACAATTAAAAGTTGTTAATTGTGATTGGATAAAATTAAGTAGCCCACTGTTCTGAGCATTCTATGAAACTGCACTGCATAGCAAAGTACTAACAGATGTTTTTGATCTTGTGGTCATAGTTATACTGTACAGGCAGACTGCATTTAGCTACAGAGACATTTTTAAGCTTACAGAAGAGGAAGGTGTTCTCACCTCAAAATGCATAAAGGTCAGTTGTGAAGTTGGACACTTGCAAACTGTAGAACTGATGGATTCTAAGACATCTAATAAAATTACATCCACACTTGACCTGTATACTGTATTCAGGCCCTCTTTTAGAAGCTTTCATAGACTTCTGAGAACTGACAATCATAAAGGCTTCTTGGACGGAATGACTATTGAAAATTAGGAATTTCCTGTTACTGTGTGGATTACTGAATTTCATGTCAAAATTTCTTACACTTTGGCAGTATCTGTCATAAGTTGAAGTGCAGTGCTTCTCTGAGTACATGAAGTTAGATAAAGTCCTGGTATAAGGTGGTTTTCTGTGTTTGTAAATCATTTGCATATTATGATAGACCCATAAAAGTATTTTTTGATAATTGTTATGAATGGGTTACTTTTTGCAGCAAAGTGTTTGGAGGTCTTCTTTTCCATTTCATAATATTTAAACAGCTTTATTCTGGTGTGTAGTTTGCCAGTTAAAGAACATAATTATACCATGCGAACATCGCAAACCAGACAAACGTGCATTCTGATTGGCTAATCCAACCAGCGTGCACTTAGTAAATCCTACAAGAAACAACGCAAAAAGTCCGGTCGCTAAATATCATGCGGCGACAGCAAATAAACAGTAAAGTAAATCTAATACCCAAAACACACAACAATTTAACGAAAACACAGAAAACTAACCAATTTCCATACTACACTCCTCATTCCCTCACCTCGAACACTAAAAAATAAAAAGTCATGTCGCAAATACATCACACACACTACATAACCACCACTTATAACACAATAAAACCAAGCATTCTCATAAAACCATTCACTTACCTATATTCCCTACAATACCTATACACAGACAACTCCAAAAATGTACATACTAAAACACACCACACATCCCTCATAAAGTGAAAACACACACCATACCGAACGTCCACATCAGCATACATCTAATAAAAGCGCATACAACACCACCATCTAGTGACCAAATAGTAAAAGTACATATTTTTAAAAATTAATACAAATTAAAACTACACCACATTTCAACATACCTGTAACTACTAAAACATAACTACACGTTATAAACTTCTACACTGCTTAAACTATATTATACCAAGCACCACCTAGCCCTTTCCTAACATTTCCTGAAAAACTAAAAAATAACATGTATTTAAATTAAAACAGAAATAAACAATAAACACAAACTGAAAGTGTGGACTATTTTATCTCACAAAAAGTGGAAGAATACAAAAAAAAGCAAACAAAAACATAAATAACAACAATACAAACATAATATAAAACAAACTAACACAATGGTATATGCAATAACCCACGCCTGGGTGTGGGTAATGCTGGATTTACCACGTTGGCCTCGACCAAACCACGCCAACCGTGGGTAAATCCAGCATTACCCACGACCCAGCGTTATTGCTATATTATAATATGATCTAAAACGCCGCTGATTGGCCAGCGTGCCCGTTAGTCATCGATTATACTAATGGAAAAAGGTCCGTCGCCTCGGACTTTTCCCATTAGTATAACTCTTTAGTTTTACTGTCGCTATGTTAAATGGGTTTAACATGGCGAGACGCTTTAAATAAGCAACGGAGATCTCCGTTGCTTATTTCACTAACTCGCTATGTTAAACTCATTTAACATAGCCAGACACTAAAAGCAACGGAGATCTTGCTTTCTCCGTTGCTTTTGCCAACTTTGATGTACTGCGGTGCGCAGTACATCAGAACTGCCGGATGCCAGACATCTGCGGAAGGGCAGTAAACAGGCATTATACTATGCCATTATTTAAGAAAAGTAATAGTTTCTTTTCTTAAATAATGTCATGGTATAATAGCAATAACCCACTTCTGGGTGTGGGTAATGCTAAATTTACCACGGTTGGCTTTGTTTGGTCCCTCGGGACCAAACCACGCCAACCGTGGGTAAATTTAGCATTACCCACACCCAGGCGTGGGTTATTGCTATATTATTAAACATAGACTATAAAATGTTAATTCAGGTATTTATGTCAAAATTAAATATAATTATTCACTGGCTGAATGACAAACAACAAGACATGATATTTGCTATGTATAAATTACCAATCAAATCTGGAATGTGTAGTATCCATTGCAGACCTATAAGGAACTTGTATTGTTAATCCTTTCTGATGTGGAAGGTATTAAATAGCTAGCATTGCATATTCCATCTGCAGAGGTGTACTTTTTCACACTTTTATGTTAGCATACATCTTGTGCAGTGGGAGGACATCTATCCCTCCAGTTTCTTTAACGATATGCCAGTGATGCTACTTATTTTCCCTGTTCTGTTTATGTACTCATAGGTTCATAGGTAGGTACTAGGCTATCTGCCCAAGGGCATTTATAAGCCTAGCCAGAGTGTGTCGGCTTTCGCTGCCCCATTGATTAATTAACTGATCCTCTGTCAAGCAGAGCCAATGAAGTGATCCCAGGGGTGTATTTTCTGTTACCAATCCACTCGTCAAGGTTTCTCTTGAGTGTTAGTGAGGGGCTCTGCCTGATGTAATTTGGAATTTTGTTCCAAAGCATGGGGAGTCTCTGTGACAGGAATCTATCCCTCTGGCATGATCTAGTTATTGTTGTGGCAAGGTTTAGCTCACTAGAGCGCGTGGCTTGTAGTGACTTGGATTTCTTTAGGTGGAGCATGTCCATCAGTTCTGAGTTGGACATGGCTTTGTAAGTTAGGCAGAGATCACCTCTGAGTAAGCGATATGCCACTGAGTACAGACAGAGTTTTTTCAGTCTGGCTGCATAGGACATATGTTTGAGGCCAGTAATCCTCTTGGTGAGGTACTTTTGTGGTCTTTCCAGCTGTTGGAAGTGTCTTGTGAGGTGAATCCCAGATGGGGCATTGTGCTCTATGATGAGTCTAATGGTGGCAGTAGAGGGGCACTGTAACTTCTTTATTTCTAGATGCGAACCCTTTAGTAATTAGTCGGACCACATAGAAGGATTTCCTAACTACTTTGACAATATGATTGTCAAAGGAGAAATTACTATCTACCTGGGTCCCCAGATCTCTTATTACCTCTTCTGTATTAAGGAGGCTGCCACCTATGTGGTAATTCATGGGTGTTTTGTTTTTCCCAAATGGGATTACTATGCATTTTTTGGCATTTAGCTTGAGGCCATGACTTTGACAACAGTTGTCTGTTTCAGTAAGGCCCTTTTGGAGGATGTCCGTGTCAGCTGGTGAGTCAATTATGGCTCCCAGTTTGCAGTCATCGCCTAACTTGGTTAGCCATAGTCCTCCTGTGTTTGCCTGTACTTCTGAGAAGTATATGCCGAACAGTAGGGACCCCAGGACCGAGCCTTGCGGGACACCACTTGTGACTGGTTTAGAGTCGGACCTGGAGCCCGCTATTCTTACCGTCTGAGTTCTGTCTGTAAGCCAGTTGGCAACCCATCTCATGATGTGGGGTTTATGTTCAGGCTGGTGAGTTTTTGTAATACCAGTGGGGAATGGTGTTGAAAGCCTTGGCGAGGTCAAGGTAGGCTGTGTGAACCACCTTTCCCTTGTCTATGGCCTTGGTGACTGTCTCAAAGAAGTCAACCAGGTTTAGTAGGCATGATCTGTCCTTAACAAAGCCAAACTGTGTCGGGTCAAGTGTTTGGAGGTTCCCAATGTCTTTGTTAATGAGTTCCATGATGATCGCTCCATAGCCTTGCAGACCAGGCTAGTCAGGTTTATAGGCGATAGTCACCAGGGTCAGTTGTGGCCCTCCTTTGTGGAGAGGAATAACCGTTGCTGTGTGCCGTTCTATGGGCACGTAGCCTGTGGAGAGCTGAGGTTGAACAGTGTGTTTAGGAGGGTTGGTTCGTTCTGTAGTTCGTGCAAGGCGCGGCCTGGGACACCATTTGGTCCCATTGACGCTGTGTTTTGGCTTTGAAAGGGCTGTTTTCACCTGTGCGTCTGTGTTTTTGGGAACACTACACTTTTCGGTATTATTGTGGGCACTTTTGGAGGTGGGGGAGGTGAAGATTGCACTGAATCTATCTGCCAGGATGTTGGCAATTTCAGTAGAGTTCAGTATATTTTGTGCTATTTTGCACTAGTTCAGTGCATATCTGTGAGTTGCCAGTTAGATTCTTAACATAGCTAAAGAAGGCTTTGTGGTTAACTTTTGAATCCTTGGCTATTTTTCTTTCAAAGTTAGCCTTGGATGATTTCATGAGGGACTTTAGTTTCTTACTGATACTGATCAGGGATGTCTTTCCTTCTTGGGATTTGCTTTTTCTGAACTAGTTTCCTCCTTCTTTTGTATAGCCTGTTTATTGCAGGGGTCCACCAAACTGGTTTCCTTCTCTTAGAGGAGTGAGTATTGGTTTTGTTAGGGATGGCACGATCCATGCATCCTTGTATGTGCTCATAGAGTGCATTTGTAAAGGTTTCTGCATCTTGGGCAACGTATCCTTTAGCTTGGGGGCTGTGAAACTTACCACCTCTGTCTTAAGTCATCTGTTTAATTTGGTTTACTCAAGGATAGTGACCATCCCATGTTTAAATTGGTACCACTTTCTCCAGATTATATCAGTTATGCAGAAATCCATTTTTGTTATGCAAGGTTATGAGTGTCTTGCCTTTTCTTCCTCCATGCCCTTTGTGTTCTAATGGCACAGAGGTCATTTGTCACTTCCCAGAGAACTCTTCTTCTCCTCTTGATCCACAGTGTCTGGGTTATTCACCAGGACTGCAGCCACTGTTGCTCCAGGGAAGCCCAAGAGTTGGAGGTTTGACTTGGTAAAGATGGAAGAAGAGAAGGTGAGTTCACTCTGGGTTGGAGCATCATCCTCTGCTCTTTAGTAGAGATTTAGTTGTAAATCCTGTCTCCTTCTCTATAGCATCTGGATGTGCACATCAGAGGCACTGCATGTGTATCAACTCTGGTAGAGTGCAGTAGACTGCTTGTCAGTCCTCATCCCATATCTTGGTCCTGTGACCCTGACGTTTGCCTATTTGGCTGCCATCAGATGTCATTGGTGCTCTGAACTGGTCTTTCTCCAGGTTGGGTGAGTTGATGCTGACCAGATACGCCCACCTCTACCCTCACCCAACTGGTTCAGCTTCTCTAGCACCAATGCCACTACACAATCCAAAGACACCTGACTTGTAGGGCTTTATACTTGTCTTCCATGGGACAAGCAAGTTTTAATAACTTTCGAAGATTTATAGAGTGCTCAGTAACTTATTAAAACTGAAGGCATATCTTTGAATAATCATATACATCACTCCCTCCCTTATTTGGATTTTGCATTTCCTTGTTTTTTGTGTGTAAGAAAAAGGTGGGAGTAAATTTAATTTGAGGAAACCTGATTTGAATTAACACAGTATATGTTGACATATAACATTTTCTTCCGTATAAAGAATGGAAGAGGGTTGCTGAAGATCTGTGTGGATGGAACACTGTACTGTTTTGTTTTGCAGCATTTGCGGGAATTGTTCTTGAGTGCCACATGAATACATCACACATTTTGTCTTTCAGAAATCCTCTCTACTGTTGGGAGGTGACTGTTTTCCATAATGTCCAGTGAAATTTAAAAAATTGTACATTTGAATAGTTGGACCACATAAAGATTTACTTTTATTATTGTCAAGGGATTACATCTCTGGGTCCCCGATCTTATTACCTCTTCTGTATTAAGGGGGCTGCCACCTATGTGGTAATTCATGGGTGTTTTGTTTTTCCCAAATGGGATTACTATGCATTTTTTGGCATTTAGCTTGAGGCCATGACTTTGACAACAGTTGTCTGTTTCAGTAAGGCCCTTTTGGAGGATGTCCGTGTCAGCTGGTGAGTCAATTATGGCTCCCAGTTTGCAGTCATCGCCTAACTTGGTTAGCCATAGTCCTCCTGTGTTTGCCTGTACTTCTGAGAAGTATATGCCGAACAGTAGGGACCCCAGGACCGAGCTCATGGGACACCACTTGTGACTGGTTTAGAGTCGGACCTGGAGCCCGCTATTCTTACCGTCTGAGTTCTGTCTGTAAGCCAGTTGGCAACCCATCTCATGATGTAGGGGTTTATGTTCAGGCTGGTGAGTTTTTTTGTAATACCCGAGTGGGGAATGGTGTTGAAAGCCTTGGCGAGGTCAAGGTAGGCTGTGTGAACCACCTTTCCCTTGTCTATGGCCTTGGTGACTGTCTCAAAGAAGTCAACCAGGTTTAGTAGGCATGATCTGTCCTTAACAAAGCCAAACTGTGTCGGGTCAAGTGTTTGGAGGTTCCCAATGTCTTTGTTAATGAGTTCCATGATGATGCGCTCCATAGCCTTGCAGACCAGGCTAGTCAGGTTTATGGGGCGATAGTCACCAGGGTCAGTTGTGGCCCCTCCTTTGTGGAGAGGAATAACCGTTGCTGTGTGCCGTTCTATGGGCACGTAGCCTTTGGAGAGGCTGAGGTTGAACAGCATGTTTAGGAGGGGGGGTTAGTTCGTTCTGTAGTTCGTGCAAGACGCAGCCTGGGACACCATTTGGTCCCATTGACGCTGTGTTTCTGGCTTTTGAAAGGGCTGTTTTCACCTGTGTGTCTGTGATTTTTGGGACACTACACTTTTCCGGTATTATTGTGGGCACTTTTGGAGGTGGGGGGGAGGTGAAGATTGCACTGAATCTATCTGCCAGGATGTTGGCAATTTCAGTAGGTTCAGTATATTTTGTGCTATTTTGCACTAGTTCAGTGCATATCTGTGAGTTGCCACTTAGATTCTTAACATAGCTAAAGAAGGCTTTGTGGTTAACTTTTGAATCCTTGGCTATTTTTCTTTCAAAGTTAGCCTTGGATGATTTCATGAGGGACTTTAGTTTCTTACTGATACTGATCAGGGATGTCTTTCCTTCTTGGGATTTGCTTTTTTTCTGAACTAGTTTCCTCCTTCTTTTGTATAGCCTGTTTATTGCAGGGGTCCACCAAACTGGTTTCCTTCTCTTAGAGGAGTGAGTATTGGTTTTGTTAGGGATGGCACGATCCATGCATCCTTGTATGTGCTCATAGAGTGCATTTGTAAAGGTTTCTGCATCTTGGGCAGCATTATCCTTTAGCTTGGGGGCTGTGAAACTTACCACCTCTGTCTTAAGTCATCTGTTTAATTTGGTTACTCAAGGGGATAGTGACCATCCCATGTTTAAATTGGTACCACTTTCTCCAGATTATATCAGTTATGCAGAAATCCATTTTTTGTTATGCAAGGTTATGAGTGTCTTGCCTTTTCTTCCTCCATGCCCTTTGTGTTCTAATGGCACAGAGGTCATTTGTCACTTCCCAGAGAACCTTCTTCTCCTCTTGATCCACAGTGTCTGGGTTATTCACCAGGACTGCAGCCACTGTTGCTCCAGGGGAAGCCCAAGAGTTGGAGGTTTGACTTGGTAAAGATGGAAGAAGAGAAGGTGAGTTCACTCTGGGTTGGAGCATCATCCTCTGCTCTTTAGTAGAGATTTAGTTGTAAATCCTGTCTCCTTCTCTATAGCATCTGGATGTGCACATCACCAAAGAGGGCACTGCATGTGTGTATCAACTCTGGTAGAGTGCAGTAGACTGCTTGTCAGTCCTCATCCCATATCTTGGTCCTGTGACCCTGACGTTTGCCTATTTGGCTACCATCAGATGTCATTGGTGCTCTGAACTGGTCTTTCTCCAGGTTGGGTGAGTTGATGCTGACCAGATACGCCCACCTCTACCCTCACCCAACTGGTTCAGCTTCTCTAGCACCAATGCCACTACACAATCCAAAGACACCTGACTTGTAGGGCTTTATCCTTGTCTTCCATGGGACAAGCAAGTTTTAATAACTTTCAAAGATTTATAGAGTGCTCAGTAACTTATTAAAACTGAAGGCATATCTTTGAATAATCATATACATCACTCCCCTCCCTTATTTGGATTTTGCATTTCCTTGTTTTTTGTGTGTAAGAAAAAGGTGGGAGTAAATTTAATTTGAGGAAACCTGATTTGAATTAACACAGTATATGTTGACATATAACATTTTCTTCCCGTATAAAAGAATGGAAGAGGGTTGCTGAAGATCTGTGTGGATGGAACACTGTACTGTTTTGTTTTGCAGCATTTGCGGGAATTGTTCTTGAGTGCCACATGAATACATCACACATTTTGTCTTTCAGAAATCCTCTCTACTGTTGGGAGGTGACTGTTTTCCATAATGTCCAGTGAAATTTAAAAGTGTACATTTGTAACAATTTTTGATGCAGCTTGGTCTACAGTTATTAAACATTACTGTGATTTATTTCCATGTGTTCTACACTCTCTGGGTCATGTTTGATGACTCTCTTTTGGGGTTTC
>NC_056728.1:706936835-707126835 GCF_019279795.1 Protopterus annectens
CACGTATACATTTTTAATATTTTTTCACGTAAAACAGTCCCTCCACCTTGCTGTAGTATATGTAGCTGTTGTTGGAGGAAGTATTTTAAATCCAAAATTAATGTCTGGTAAATATTTAAGGTTTACATACACACTCAAATTCAAAGTACCTTTAAAAACATGTGATTGCACTCAGTTAATAATACCAGCCTTTAGAAGTTTCATACTTTTCAACTATCCAGATTGTCACTGAATGATCATATTATTTGTCTCCTTTTTTTTTTTTTTTTTTTTTTTGTCTGTTCTTCCTAAAATTTGTGGTTTGCTGGCAGATCATTGGGGGTTGAAGTCATTACATAATGCGTTACATTTCAGTTTCAGCCTTTACCATAGCTCTCAACTAATCAGGGTCAAATCTAGAAGTAATAAGGGGCACTTTTAAAATATTAGTACTATTAACTTGAATCACTGACAGAATATGAGAATGTAAATTAATAAATATTTTTTGAAGTAAAAAAAAGTCTAGAACTCTATTTATTGTCATTGTTTATTAATTGTAATTCACCACCTTTTCTCTAAAATTGAACAGTTTTAGGAAAGCTTAAGGGAGTCAGAGCTACAATTTGAGTCAAAATCAGGTGTCTCCCTGAAAATCAGGGACAGGTGAGAGGTACAGACTTCATATTCTTTAGAAAATGCATGTTGACATACATTTTATTATAGCAACTTTCTAATTTTAAAGAGCGATATTTAAAATTTGTCCTTATTTTTCAGCGCCCCCCCCCCCATTATTTTATTTTTTCTGTATTTCTTGAGCTAAGAGATTGAGAGGCATACATACCTCTTAACTGTAAATGACTTGCATCCACTGCTCACTCTTCATCTCATAGACAGACATGACACAAACATGCACACAGAATTCCACTTTTCTGCATTCAAGCACCCATACACTCACACATGAAGACAGAAACAACTCATACCTATATACGCACTTTTCAATTTTTTTAATTTATCTGTTTTAAGTTTACACCTGCTAAACATTAAAAGTGATGCTTAGCAAGTGTAATGGCTCAATCGATCTCATTCACTTTCATGCATGCATCCACTCACACACAGACAAACAAATATATACACACACTTTTCTATTTTTTGTTTTTTGTTTTAATTTTACACTCACTAAACAGCAGAAGTGCTTAGTGAGCGTAAAATTATAGTGGCAACTAGCTTCCTTACAGTCTGAGCTCCATGACAGCATAATATGCTGCTGTGAAGTGTCAGATTCGTCTTTAGTGAGAATTACCTGTATATTAACAGCCTGCTGGAATACATCTGTTGTCCACAGGTTGCCCAGTCTCTAAAGTGGTATAAAGTGCAGTTGTGTACACGTACCATAAATGTAGATGTTCGAGTGTATTCACTGTTGCAGTCATTACATTTGGGTAATCCTGCTGGCAGGTTGCCCTCAGCCGGCCTGAATTCCAAAGTCTTGGGTCCTGCGTCGGCTGCTGTCACCCATTCCCCTGACGTTAGGTTGTCAGGGGTATATAAGAAGCAGCCAACGCCATTTTCTTCAGTTTTTCTTGCCCCAGATGTCAGGTGCCCCCAAAAAGGGTGGCCAAACTTTCATAGATATATATATATATATATATATATATATATATATATATATATATATATATAGATATACTCATAAATACACCAATATAAATTTTACCTTCATCTATAAGCAAATACACCACATAGGTAGCATAAATCAGAGAAGGACAGATAAGATCCTAAAGAAAAAAGGGGGAAGGCGGGTGGGTAAGCTGGACTGCAACAGTGAATACACTCGAACATCTACATTTATGGTAAGTGTACACAACTGTACTATGTTCTTCGTGTTTCACTGTTGCAGTCATTACAGTTGGGTAGAGTCCCAAAGCTATGGTTGGGAGGCTGGAACTAGACAGCAGTAGGAGCGGCTATGAGGCCCTGCAGGACTGCAGTGGCAAAGCCTGCCCTGGATTTAGAGTAGAGTGGCAGATGATAATGCTTTGTGAAGTTGTGCACTGTACTCCAAGTAGCCGCCTCTAAAATGTCTCTGGTTGTTACTCCCCTGAGAAAGGCTAGTGAGGTGGCTGCAGCTCTGGTAGAATGAGGTCTAATGCCCTTAGGCACTGGTTTACCATGGTGTAAGTAGCAGAAACGAATGCAGTGGCCTAACCACTTAGAAATAGTCTGCTTTGAGATAGGCTTTCCTTGCAATCCTGCAGCATATGCCACTAGTAATTGCTCTGTCTTCCTGAAAGCTTTGGTTCTGTCCAAGTAGAATCTAAGCTGCCTGTATATGTCCAAAAAATGCAGAATTCTCTCCCCTTTGTTCTGTGGATTTGGGTAAAAGGTTGGCATATGGATGGCATGGTTAAGAGCCACACTGAACACTCTTTAGGCACTACTTTAGGCATAAATGTTGGGTTTGTCCTCAGGGAGACCCTGTCTGGATGAAAAATGATGAAAGGTTCCACAGCCATGAGCGCCTGTAGCTCTGAAACTCGTCTTGCATAAGTAATTGCTAAGAGCAGAGCTGTTTTCCAAGATAAAAACTTCATATCAGCAGTAGCAGCTGGTTCAAAAGGAGGCAGTGTGAGCTTTTCCAAGACATAGTTGAGGTCCCATGCAGGTATTGGTAGTCTCCTTGGGGGCCTTAAATTTTTGGCTCCTCTGAGGTACTCCCTTAATAAAGGTTGAGAGAAAAAGTGGTGGCTCTGCATTGTAATGAGCCGAAATGGCAGAGGCATGAATTTTAACTGATGAAAAAGATAGGCCTTTGTCCAGCATCTCAGTTAAGTATTGCAAAATCTGAGGAATATTTGGTACCACTGTATCAGTTCCTTGTGCCTGGTTCCAGGCACAGAATCTCTTCCATTTTCTAGTACTATGCCTTCTGGCTTCCAGAATGACATCCATCACAGCTTTGCTGAGTGGTGTTTTTTGTATGGCTACATTATCCGTCATGCTGCCAAGTTTAATGTCCTGAGTTGGCTGTGCACGATCTGATAGTTTTGCTGGGACAGTAGTCGAGGTATTTCAGGTAAGGTCCAAGCTGGGTATAGAGATAAGTTCCTTAGTTTTGGATACCAGTACTGCCGTGGCCAGTCTGGGGCAATCAGTATCATCTTCGGCTTCTCCTGTCTGACCTTTAGGAGCACCTTGGGGAGGAGAGGCAGTGGAGGAAAGGAAATATATATCAGTTTTTCCAGCTGAAGGATAGGGCATCCACTTTCCATGCTTGTCTGCGATAAGTCCTTATGCAGAATCTTTTTAGTTGGTAACTGAGAGGGGTGGCAAATAGATCTATGTCTGGGCATCCCCACTTCCTTGTTATCATACTGAAGACTTGCGGATCCAGCTTCCACTCATGGGGATCCATGAGGTTTCTGCTTAGTTCGTCTGCCAGAGTATTTTCCTTTCCTGGCAGGAATTGTGCCTGCAGATGTACTTGGTAAGTCAAAACTGTGCCCCACAAGGTCATGGCTAGTCTGCAAAGGGGGTAAGAATGTGTGCCCCACTGCTTGTTTATATACCACATGACCGTGGTGTTGTCTGTCTTTATCAGTAGTTGTCCCGGTTGAAGTAGGTCCTTGAAGGCTGTCAGTGCATTTTGAACAGCTAACATCTCTTTTTGATTGATATGTAGATGCATTTGGTTTGAGGACCATGTGCTCTGAATGCATCTTCCTGCCATGTGGGCTCCCTAGGCATAGTCTGATGCATCTGTCGTTAGTGTCTGCCAGGCTGGAGGTAGTGTGAATGGCTGTCCCTTGTTCTGGTGACAAGCCTTTGCCCACCACCGAAACTCCTGTTGCAGACAGGGAATGAGAGTAATGACTGTTTCTAGGCTGTGCCAATGTTGAGTCCAAACACTTTTTAGGTACCATTGAAGTTTCCTCATATGCAGTCTTGCATATGGAATTAGTAGGATGCAGGAGGCCAAGAAGCCCAAAGCCTGCAGAATTTTTTTTGCGGATAACTGGGCCTTTGTTGCCAACAGTTTGAAATAGGTAGTCAGTTGCCTTTGTTTGTCTGGCGTGAGATAAGCCATCTGGGCAGTTGTATTTAAGCTTGCACCCAGGAATATTATCTCTTGTGAGGTACTAGTTTTGATTTCTTTTTGTTGACTGTATACCCTAGGCATGTTAGAAGTCTTTTTACAAATGCCAGATGTTGAAGTAGAATGTCCTTGTTCTCTGCTTGAATGAGACAGTCGTCCAAGTAAGGATATATTTGTATTCCTCTTTGTCTGCAGAATGCAATTACTGGTGCCAGGCACTTTGTAAAGACTCTGGGCGCAGTAGATAAGCCAAAGGGCAGTGCGGAGAATTGGTAATGCAATGAACCAGCCTTGAATCTTCGGTATGTACTGCATGATTGTCTGATTGGAACATGCAGGTATGCCTCTTTTAGGTCTAAAGTCACAAGCCAAGCATTCTTGCCCAGCATGGGCAGAAGCTGCTGCAAAGTCAACATTTTGAATTTCGGAATATCCAGGAAAGTGTTCAGAGTAGATAGGTCCAGTATCGGCCTCCAGGGCCTTGTCCTTTCTGGGTACCAGGAACAGTCTTGAGTAAAATCCTTGTCCCTGCTCTTGCCCTGGTTACTTGTTGAATGGCCCCCATGTCCATGAGGGATGAGACTTGTTTTTGTGCCTCTGCCCATTGATGTTTTGGCAGAGTATGGAAATGGAACTTGTAGCCTTGTAACACTATGTTTAGGACCAACTTGTCCTGCGTTATGATGTGCCAATTTTGAGCAAAAAGTGCTCATTTTCCCCCTAAGGGTGCTGCCAGAAGATAAGTGCTTGGTGCTGGCAGGGGGAAGTCATTGGGACTGTTTTCTGTATGTTTGTGATCTATCTTCTCTAGCTTTGGAGGTAGTAGGCCTCCATTGCTTGGGGCCTATAAGAACCTTGCGCCTGGGTTCTGCCGCTAGGGCATCTGGATCTGCCCCTTTGAGGTCTGTCTGACACAGGAAAGGACCAATTTTTGTAGGCCAGTGTCTACTAAACCTAGGTGGCTATACTTGTAAAAAATATTTGACAATTTGCATAGATTTAGCTTTGTCCTCCATTTTCTTTAACACCTCTTCTGCTTTAGCACCAAAGTATCAAGCTGTAAAGGTGCATCCAGTAATTTTACTTTAACATTATCAGGCAGGTTTTGTTCCTTTAACCAAACATGCCTCCTAATTACAAAACCCGTAATTGCGGCCCTGCAGGAGGCCTCCAAAGAATCAAAACCACATTGCAAAATATGTTTTCCAACTTATTCTGCTGCATACAATAAATCCTGCATTTCCTTGTTTTCTGCACATTCAGAATTTAACAACATTTTTTGTTTGAACAATCCCATGACATGTTGCTGATACTTAAGCATATGAAACTGACAGTTTAAGGCCCTTATAGCCAAAGTTGCAGATGTGTAAACCTTTTTTCCCCATTTATATCCAGTGACTTAGAATCTCTGTCAGAGGGGGTTGGGTTTTTTGCTGTGGAAGCCTTAACTCCCTTTTGACCCTGTGAAATAGTTTCTGGGTCAGCAGCAGGGTTTCTAAAAAGAAATTTGTGTGAGTCAGGAACCCTGTAACATCTGTCAGGCTTAACAGGAGCTGGGGGTAAGGAGTCAGGGGTCAGACTAGACTCCGAAAATACATCATCTACAACGTCTAACAGAGGTGGAATGGCTAGAGGCCTGTGCTGAGGTAGTAAAAGAAAATCCCTAAGCCTCTTTTTAGATTCTGAAAAATCTTGGCTCTCCCAGCGGAAATGCTCCCTCATGGTATGCAATGTTTCCCCAAAGGAATAGTCTTCAGGAGGAGATGCTGAAGGTATAGATTCTTCAGCATCAGAATCCTCATGGAGGGAAGAGAATATTCTTGATCAGAAGAGGAATCAGAAGAAATAGAAACCTGATCTGAAAATTCATAGTCAGTGTCTTGTCTAGGCCTCTTATCAGGAGGGGGATGGGAACCCCTGATCAAGGTAATCAAGTCTTCGGCCATTTTGAGCATCTGTTTTTTGGGCATAGAGGCCTGTCCACGTGGCTCTTGAGTTTGTTTCCTTCCTTTAGAAGGTGCTTTAGTCTTTGTCTTTGAAGCTGCAGTCATTTTAATGTAAAGATGTTTAGGTCTGAATACACCCTCAGAAGCCGGTACCTGCTCAGCGGCTCCGGACCCATCTGAGGGATTAGCGTCCGAGGCTCCAATACCTTGAGTATCCAGTGGCATGGCTGACTCCACGTGGGAGTCGGTAGCGGCTTGTGACTAAAGTTGCGGGACTCAGGGGCTGCGAAAGCTCCTCACTGAGAACCGGCGAACTGGCGACTGGCTTAGGAGAAGCTTTGTCGTCAGTTTTGGGCCTCAGTTGTTTTTCTTTATCATTTTCTTTGCATTTTTTGTAAACTCCGGAAGTCGGATGGCTATCCGACGACATTTCAGGGTAATTAAACAGGCGTCCAAAAAAGTTTAAAGCAATATCATACCGACGCTTAATAGTGCGCTGGTTAAATCTAGCACAAAACCGAGAACCAGTAACGTTGTGATCAGGGCCTAGGCAAGGAATACAGTAAGAATGAAAATCCTTATGAGGTATTTGCTTTCCACAAGAAATACAATGATTAACTTTTTCTGACATCGGTCTGGAGCAAGAAAAAGTTTCCTCAGCAGGGTACTTAGCTTTATTGAAGACTTCGGATCTGAAACTCAAACACGAACATCTCAGGAGTCGGCCGACCGGCACTTGTGAACTGCTTCTGCTTCGGGCACCATGCGGCAAGAAAGACTGAAGAAAATGGCGTTGGCTGCTTCTTTTATACCCCTGACGACCTGACGTCAGGGAATGGATGACAGCAGCCGATGCAGGACCCAAAACTTCAGGTCAGCTGAGGGCAACCTGCCAGCAGGATTACCCAAATGTAATGACTGCAACAGTGAAACACGAAGAACATCAGTAATTCACCACAGCTGAACAGTCCAGCTGGTGTTATACAGAAATGGTGTTGCAGCTTCCACTTTTCTCAAGCTGCATTAACAGCTTGCAGCAGCTGCAATACATGCATCTTCATGTGCTCTGATACACAGATAGTTCATAGGTTCATACTAGGCTGTGTGCCCTAGGGCATTTATAAGCCTAGCCAGAGTATGTTTGGCTTTCGCCACCCATTTTAAATTAATTTTGCTATGCCCTTTTTCGAGGTTAGTATACTGTGCCTCTGTCTAACAGTAACACAGAAGTGATACCCGGGGTAAACCTACAATCTCCCATCCACTCATCAAGATTCCTCTTGAAGACAGTCAATGAGGGACTGCCTAACCTGGACTGGGATTTTATTTGCAACACCTTAAACCCCTGTAGCTGACAGGCAAAACATCTGGTGAGAAACTCTCCTGAATCTGAACACTGGCCTGTAGAGAAGGGTTTGCTAGTAAATAAGGATAAAACCAAGACCGTTATATTTGTTGGTAAATAAGAAGATGAAACTCACCTTCTTAATCTAGTGACCTCTATTGGATAATCAGTTAATGACAACCTCTTCAAAAATGCTTGTGTATCCAATAAGATTAAAAAATTAACTGCACTAATCATATTCAGCAGGCTGCTAGCAAGACAAACAGGAAAATTGTCATGCTTCATACAACTTCGATCTACCTGGTCCAGAAGTAAGTCAAAGAAGCAAGTGCTGTTCTCTTCTAACTGTCAAATACAAAACCACTAAATACATGATTAACTTAAAATTATCAAATTAAATCTAGAAACAGACAGTAAGAACAGCCACGACTGTAGCATGGCTTTGGCAAACAATCAATGTACAGCTGTAAATATAATAGAATAGACAACAATACAAAAATAATAAATCCTTGAGACTAACTTTCAAAATTCCTTCTTAACAGCTGCACACATCTCAAAGGCCTTTACCATGACCACAGAACCCTAACTTGCTAAATATCAACTAATACACATACCTAGAAGCAATAAATGACCAGGTGAAAAGTTTTCAGCCATTTTATCTCCCAAGCATAGAGCTGTGTCCGACATGTACTTTGTCCAACTAATTCTCATGGCATAGGTCTGTAGATTTTATATATATATATATATATATATATATATATATATATATATATATATATATATATATATACACACACACACACACATACATATATATATATATATATACACATACACAGATATATATATATATATATATATACACACACACACAGATATATATATATATATATACACACACACACACACACACACGCACACACACACATATATGGATCTACTTCTAATAATCAAAACACCACTTACCCTAAAAATTTACCAATACAACAACGCCAAACTGTTAATTTACCAAACTATCACACTACCAAATTTTTTAACAGGGAAAGTATGCACTTGACCAACACTGAACAAAGGTACATACTGCAGTATGTCAAACCCACAAAGATGAGGGGGCTATGCCCTTCACACCCACCAACTAAATATACCAACTCTGGGATCGCACTACAGTGGTGAAAAAGGCAAATTTCCCCATGTTGGCCAAGTGCACACGTTCCCTGTTAAAATATTCGGTAGTGTGATTGCTCGGTAAATTAACAGCTCAGTGTTGTCATCTTGGTAAATTCAGTTTCGGATAAGTGGTCTTTGAATTATTAGAAGTAGACCCATGTACATATATATTTATCTATATATACTTATCTATATATATATATATATATATATATATATATATATATATATATATATATACACACACACACATATATATATATATATATATATATATATATATATATATATATGCACACACACATACACATACACACACACACATCATCTTCATTGAGGTTTGTGTGTCTATGTGCTTACGTATGTGCATATTCAACATACCTCTCAACCATCATTGATTTTGACTCCAATTTTAGCTCTGTCCCTCTTGAGTCCTCCTAAAATTGGTGACTTTTGGAGAAAAGGTGGTGAATTACACTTAATAAATAATGACAATAACTACAGTTATATATTTTTTATTTTAGAAAAAAAGAAGTTATGTACTCACCATAATGGTCCATCTGAGTAGTTGTACTTCATTTGTCTTCAGCTTGTGGGTTATGGATCCATATCAGATCCGAAACGGCTGCATATCCAGTATCTGATCCAAGCTCTATGCTCCTCCCCTTGCCCATAATGCCCCTCGTCTCCTCCCTCGTTTCAGATTGAGTTTACTGCTCAACAGATAACATACACCCAACCCAACAAGACCTTACCACTACTGACAACCCCAAAATTCCTGAGCCAAAGGATGACAAGAGGATGCCCCTTGGATGTTCATCTTCCATAAGTATGGCCAGGACAATAGTGACAAGGTCAGGGGAAGGAGGAGGGGATGGTTCAAGACAAATGAAGTACAACTACTCAGATGGAACGTTATGGTGAGTACATAACTTCTTTATCTGAAGTAGTTGACTTAATTTGATCTTCAATGTGTGGGACAGAGTCCCCAGTTACTATACACCTGGGAGGCCCTCATGGAAGGATATTCCAGAGCACGGCAGAGCTAAAAGATGCCCTGCTCCTGGATATTATGTCCAATTAATAATGAGAAATGAATGTATGTGATGAGGACCAAGTAGCTGCAAAACAGATATCATCCCATGACACCCTGGACCAAAAAGCTGCTGAAGTAGCCACAGACCTGATAGTATGTGCTTTTACCTGACCTGGAGGGGAAGCTCCCCTGACAGAGTACACCTGAAAAATGCACTGGGAAACTGAACAGGCAATCGAAACATTGGAAACTGGTATCCCTAAAAAGAGTTTTGAGTCAGAAACGAACAGTTGGCCAGATTTATGAAAAGCTTTTGTCCTGTGCAAATAAAATCGCAATTGTCTATGCACATCAAATAAATGTAACTTGCATTCTCCCTTATTTTGAAAATTTGGAAAGAAGACAGGAAGATTGATAGTCTGACTAATATTGGCTTCTGAAGCTACCTTGGGAAGAAAAGATGGGTTAGTATGCAAATACACTCTATCCTTATGAAAAATCATTTAAGGAACTTTGATCGATAGTGCTTGAAGTTCTGACACTCTCCTGGCAGAAGTAATAGCAACTACAAAGGCAGTCTTCCAAGATAGATACTGCAAATCTACCGAAGCTGCAGGTTCAAAAGGGGGGATGAGACTAAAGCCTGAAGCACTAAACTAAGGTCCCACAGAGGTGTAGGATCCTTCACCAGGGGTCTCAGAAGAAATGTACCCTAAAGGAAGGTCTTGCAGAAGAGGCCAACGATGTCATGCTTTCCCCCACACGAAAACTGGAAATTGTGGCCACCTGGACTTTGACAGTGGAGGAACTGGCTCCTGGCTGAAAAATTCCAATACCGCAGACACTGGAGCAGTAAAGGGGTGCAATGCACGCTGCGAGGCCCATACGGAAAAAATGCTTCCACTTGCTATGGTATTACCCTTCTAGTGTACGACTTGTGAGCCGTCACCAAAATGGTTTTAATGGGAGAAGATAAACCAGGAGTCCTAACAATCATGGGAACTGGAGCAGCCAAGCTGTGAGCTTCAGATTGTCCGGGTCTGAGTGAGGATCCCGGATGGATGAGAAATTAAATCCTGAACCGGATCCAACGTCCATGGTGGGACTACTAGATGTGATCATAATGAGGGAAACCAGACTTGGCGAGGCCAGAATGGGGCAATGAGGATCACAAAGCTCCCTAGCCTGTGAGCTTTCTGAAAAAACTTTGATATCAATGGCAGAAAGGGATAGGCATAAAGAAGTCCGGGAGGCCAAGCATGAATCAGAGCATCTCTGGGGGCTTCCCCCTGAGGGGGGGGTTCACAGCGAAGAACTCGCTGCATTTTGCGTTGGAAGGAGATGCAAACAGATTGCAGCACAGACAACCCCAATTTAGAAAGATCTGCTCCACCACTGAAGGATTCAGAGACCACTCATAAGGCATCAGGATAGACCTGCTGAGCCTGTCCGCCAAAATGTTGGACCATTCTGGAATGTGTGCTGCCACCAGAAAGAGGCCGGTGGAGATTGCCCATTCCCACATTCTCATGGCTTCGCAACAAAGGGGGTAAGATCTGGTCCCCCCCTGTTTGTTGATGTACCAGCCCACCGACATATTGTCTGTCTGGATAGCAATTGTCCCTAGAGGAAGATGGGCATGAAGGGCCTGCAATGCCAAAAGTAGCGCCTTCATCTCCAGGACACTGATATGCAAATTGGTCTCAGAAGGGAACCACGTGCGTTGAACAGTCCTTCCCGAGCAGTGCCCCCCCCCCACCCTTAGCTGGGAGGCGTCCGTGGTCACCGTAGTATTGGGAAAGGACGGAGGAAAGGGACATCCCTTAACTAGATCCGGGGAATGAATCCACCACCGAAGAGAGTCCCTGCATACCTGGGAGATTCGTATCCTGGGAGACAATGGCAGATCTAACAGAGACCATTTAACGGCTAGGGTCCATTGAAGAATCAGCATGTTTAGGTGAGCTAAGGGTAGCAGGTTGATCGTGGCCACCATAGACCCCAACGCCCTCAGAACTGTCTCTGCTGTCAGGAGATTGGGCTAGAATGACTTACAGAACGTGTAGCTTCAGGCTGTGTATCCTGTCTGGGGTGAGGAAAACTCATCTGGAAAGTGTCCAACTGAGCCCCAATGAAATCTAAGACCTGGACAGGGTCAGCGATGATTTGTTGAGGTTGATGGTGATGGCCAAACCCCATGCTAGGGAGAGGAAATAATCCCTGGCTTGGCAAAGTTGATGCTTGGAAGGGGCAGCAAAGAGCCAATCATCCAGGTAAGGGAAGAACTGAAACTCCTGAAGCCTCAGGTGAGCCACTACTGCTGCCATTACCTTGGTAAACACCCTGGGGGCTGTGGTGAGACCAAAGGAAAGGGCTCTGAACTGAAAATGACTGGCTCCTAGCCAGAAGTGGAGAAACATCCGAGAGCACCTGCCCATCTTGATATGCTAGTACGCGTCCTGGAGGTCGATTGAGCACATCCAGTCATTTGCCTCCAGGTAGGGCAGGATGGATTGAAGTATGACCATCTGGAATTTCGCCTTGGCCACTGACAGGTTCAAGGTGGATAGATCCAAAATGGGCCTTAGGTCCCCCGTTTTCTTTGACACTAAAAAGAAACTGGAGTAAATGCCTGATCTAGATTGGTCAAGGGGGACAGGTTGGATGACTCGTTTCACCTTTGGGCGGGTGGGACGTCCGGGAGGTGTTTGGGTGGATTGGGCAGATCAAGGAACGGGACTGAATATCCTCTGGATATGATCTGCAACACCCAGCGATCTGTTATTACGGACTTCCATTCCACTGGGTGAAGCGAAAACCGACCCCCGACTGCCTCCAGAGAAGAGCAGTCAGGCAGCCCTTCAGGGCTGCTGTGCGGTCTGTCTGAGAATGGTTCTCGAGACCCCTAATTTCTCAGACCCCCCCCCTCTGCCTCTGGGGCAGCATCTACCAAAACCCCCTCTGCCTCTGGTGGATGGCGAGTCCCAAGTACCTCGGGAAAATGCCAGAGACCTCCAGAACCACATCTTCTTAGCCCCTCGCTGATTCCTAGAAAAGGATCTTTGAGGGGGAGAGAAGCGGAGACCAATGGCAGACAGTGTCTTCCCGTCCTTCTCACTCTGCACTAAAGTCTCGCGTACTGACTTCCCAAACAGGAAGGAACCATTGTACAGGGCATTGGTGAACAATGCCTTGAAGGGTTCCAAGAATTGACATAGCCGGAGCCAGGCATGTCGCTTAATGGCAACGCCTGTGCCAGCTGCCCTTGCGGCTCTGTCAGTAGCATGGGAGAAGAGACGCATGGAGGTGTTAGCAACAGAGTGGCTATACGAGTGGAAAACATCTTCTTGTCTCCCGCTGACATGGACTCCGGGGTCGACCCAGCAATCTCCTTCACTAGTTCTCGCTGCAGACGAATCACATGAACCATGTAATTCAGCGCTCTTACTGAGAAGGTGGCTGAAGCGTAGACCCACTTCCCGAATCGATCCAATGCCCTTAACTCTCGGTCAGGAGGATGCACCAAAGAGCTCTTCTGAGCAAGCTCTTTCTTGGTGGTAGCTGCCACCACCATAGCATCAACTGGGGACCCTTAGCTCCAACATGTCCTGTCTGAAGGGGGGCTAAGTATTTTATCAGGGAGCTTAGGGATAGGCTCCACTGTATCTGGTTCCTTCCATGTCTAAGATGTTATTAGGTCCACTAAGAGATCTGCTGGATGGGACATCTAGGAAGTAGATGGGCCTGTTCCGAATGCTTCTAGGAACAGTGACTTGTCCGAGGTCAATTTTTGGGCAGACCACCCCCCTCTCTGGCGAAAGAGTTCCATGATGTCTCCAAAGGAGACATCTTCAGGGGGTGATCAGGGGAACCTTTCCCTTCCTCCACATCAATGTCTTCGGTGAGGGACTCTGGTGGGGAGTCCAAGGGCCTCCTCTTACACGTTCATTTACAAGGGATCTCATCACTGGGAATCTTTGGGGAGGACTCACGAAAGTCCTGCTGCTCCCCTGTGGGGGCTTCCTGAGACAAAATGAGCACAGGCTGTCCATGAGATGGTAAGCTGGTCGGGACTGTACCCAAAACAGGGGGAGTCAGGGCAGAGTCTGAGGACAAGATGGTCAAGGGTCTCGACGACACAGAGAGAACCCTCTCCACCACATCAAAGACTGAAGGAGAACGGACATCCTGAGAAATGCCAGCTGGAGCCGTTCCCTGCTGACCCAACAGGGGAGTCAGAGCCGAGACTCCAGGAGCAGAGATACCGAGGGGGATACTGCTCTCTGATACAGTTGGAGCCGGCAGCACCCCCTCGGACCCGACCCCAAGGCTACAGCTCAGAGAGCTCAGATCTGACCTGGTTAGATCCAACATGCTCAAAGCAATGGCCACTGTTAAGGTACAAGGTACCATTGGCGCCGACCTCTCGACTCTGAGGGTCCTCAGATACAAGGGCTCCAAAACCGAGGGTCAGATTGGAGAAGGCATGAGTGGGGTAAAGTAAGGCTGTGAGTTCCTCCCTCCAGAGGGAGAGAGGGCTGGCAAAACCCCCATTTGAATTTGGGTGTGGATAAACCTCCGCATCATCTTATTCATCTCTGCTTCACTGAGCCTTCTCATGGAGACGGAGGAAGAAGCTACTGATACCGGTCTGGAGTGCCGATGGGGGGAAGCCCATATGGGTGACCGGATCTGGGATTCCTCCGGCTACGGGGAGACCCTGGGAGAATGGTTTCTGGTGTAACCTTTGATGGTGGACCAATCGGAGCCAAGCGGTCAGGGGACCGCTTCCTCGGCCTATCTTTCTTGGACTTCTCTTCTTCTCTGGACCTCTTGGCAGCAGTACGAGTCCCAGAGACATGGGAAGAGGTAGAACCTGCTGCACCTGAAGTGAGAGGCATAGGAGCTACAGTCCCCGAAGAGGGAAACAGGCCCTTAAGAATAAGTTCATCTCTCCTGTCATTCAGTGCCTTGGCATTAAAGCTGGCACAGATAGGACAGAAGGTTTGTAGGTGGGCCGCCCCCAAACACACCATGCATAGAGTGTGATCATCGGCCGAAGAGAGTTTCTGGCCACACTCTGTTCACTTTTGGAAACCTGGTTTAGGGGTTTCAGCCATGTCCCTAAACAGGCCCAGAACACACACATTCATACCAAAGAGGAAAGGGATAGACAGAAGGAGGGAAAAGTTTTTTTTTTTAAATTCCAACAACTGTGCAAGGAGCTTGGAGCTCGAATCAGATGCTGGATATGCGGCCATGTCGGAGCTGATACAGATCCTTAACCCACAAATGAAGTCAACTACTTCAGATCATACATTAATTCACATTCTCTTATTCCATCAATGCCCCAGGTTAATAGTACTAATGATTTTTTCTGAATTTGTTCCTGATTCGTTGAGAGCTATAATAATCACATCTGGCAACAAGCAATTTTTAGCAGACATCACTTAAGTACCATAAACTTACGCTGTGTCTCAGTATTCTTAGGCCAACATTTGCCCAATGTTTCAAAGGCACACAGCAAACAATTCATGGTTACTTCTTTCTCTTTTTCCTCCTCATCTTCATCATCATCATCTCTTGGGGAATGAGCTTCAGCTTTTTCTGGAGAATACTGACGGTGAGACAGAAAATAATGATAGTGGAAAAACATTAGAAAACTCTGACAGAGGCAGGAAACTGTCATCATACATTCTGCAATAATAATCTGATAATGAAATTACAGTACAGGTTTAATAACTAAGTGAGCTGATACTCATCACTTTTAAAGTAATATAACCCCCACATTTTAATCAAAACATGGTCTAGCAATCTGGTATTACAGTACTGATACCTCTAAATACTACATACTTGATCTCTGGAAACTGAAAGCAGATGTTTATAACAAAAATAGTCTATTTCTTTCTTTGGATCATACTGAACAGTGCCAGATTGCACAGTGTTGCGATTAATTTTACTTAATTTCTAAGAAAGAATTATGAGTACACTAGAAAGAAACGTTCAGAAATTTTTATCTGATATACTAATCTGGTTTAAGCCAAGACAAAAGCCTAACAATAAAAATTACATTTTAGCTGCTGTCTCTGGATCTGCACCTCCATTTCTGCTTGAAAAAGACAGTATGTATAATGTAAGTTTGTCATGCGTGTAATCATTACTCCAGATCAAGAGCCAGTCAGAAATTGGAGGATAACATCCTGCTAAAAGAAACAACAGAAGGACTAAGCAGGGTACTGAGTGTGGTAGTCTAGATTGCCGAATTAATTCCCCTAGAAGATCTGAAGCTATTATAAGGTGTGTAGCACACACTTAGTGTGGCATTTCAGTCAGAAATCCAAGACATAATGAAGTACTGAGCAGTACTGTTCTGTGTGCCAGGTCCAATCCGCGGATCTTTTAAATGAGCAACTCCACTGATTAATAGCCTCCCAAACTCCACATGCTCCTTGAGACACTGCACAGATTGTAATGTTTCATAATGTATGTAACTTAGCTTAGGATGTTGCAGCAGAGATGTCCTACACAGAAACACACCTGAAACAAGCAGCTGAGACAGCAGCAGCACCGTTAATAGAGTAAAGCCTAAAAGGACCAGCAAGGAGCTTGTTAGTCAAGGAAAAAAAATGTCTGCTACAGTTTTCCAACCAAGCAAACATGGCTTACTTTGAGATCCAGTCACACCGCCAATCTCTGTAAATGTTGACAAACAGTTACCTAGTTCTACAGAATGCAGGTGTCATGGCCACGTAATATTTGATGGCCCTTTGAACATCCAGTCGGTTTAAATGATCCTCTCTTGGATTTGTATTATCTAGGAAATATACTGGCAAATGCAGAGACTAACTTGAGGTGAACAGAAACTGTAAGTTAGTGTAAGATGACTCAGTCCTCATAAAAAACATAAATGGTTCTTCTGTCCAGACAGCATGCATCTCAAATTCTCCTTACAGAAGAGCAAACAAAAAATGTGATATTACAGGAGAGGAATCACGTGTCACAGGAAGACAGGTCCAGAAGGATGTTATTTATTTATTTATTGCCTTTTGTTTACTGGGATGGTCCGACTGGGCACTCAGGCTCATTTTCAGTGGAAGCTCCGGGAGAAAAGCTCCACTAAAGTTACAAAAATTACAAAATAATTTACAGAGAAATAATGCCAGCTTTTTAATGGTAGAAACTGGGTTTAATACAATCAAGACAGAGGTTAATATAATTTGATTTCTGTAGGAGTGTTATATAATAATAAACAGATTGCATTTACATATACAGGAATATACAAATGTCATTTACATAAGAGTGACGAAAAGCTGTACATAGCTATAAATATAGATAGGATTTATGTACATTATTTACAAGACAAAGAGAAAGTTAGTAAGGCTGTGAACAAGAACAGTACCAGGGGGAGTTTAGGTGCTGTTTTAGGTTGTGCTTCAAGCTACATGCACAGCTGTCCTGTTTTAGTGGGATAGGCAGGGAGTTCCTCTGTCTGGTGACACAGGATGAGTACAGTGAGTCTCCAGCTGTATTACCAGATTTGGAAGTTATTAGTAGGCTCTGACTAACAGAGAAGGAAACCTGGTGGGGAGTAGTACCCAAGAATGTTTTCTTGCGTGTGTGGTCTGTGTATTATTTGGGGGGAGTTTGAAGTCATGTGAATGTCAGGTCATTAGGTAATTCCAGCCAAGTAAGCTTCTTTAGTGTTAAGCAGTGGTGCATACAGTAGGATACAGTAGCTGCAAATTTGGCTGTTTTGTTTAAGCATGCCTCTAATTTACTAAGTAGGGCGGCTTGAATGTTGGTTACAATGGGTGATGAAACCAACAAAATCAAAAAGTGTACCAATGCAAGGAACAGACACTGAACTATTTAATTTATAAACTCCTTCAAGTCACATGACAATATACAAATCACAAATGAATGGATCACAATAAACAAACCACAATTAAGTAAACACATCTAACAGCAATTTAAACCTGTTAGCTAGAGAATTGTTAGTAAGACTGTGTTCTGATTAAGTCCCAATTCTCTGTTCAGTGGAACAAAAAACTTTGTTGCTTCAAATTGTCTTGTGGTGTTTGGCCACTTTGGCTGCCAATAAATAGTTCTTTACCACTATATGGCATTGGTGGTTCAGCATCTATTCCTCACACTGGTGAACTTTTTGATTTTGTTGGTTTTGTCTCGTGCACTTATGCTTACTGCTTGAATTTAATATGGGTGATGCATAGAGAAGGGGAGAGGAGAAGGTAGGATGATGCTAAGGATTTTCTAGAGGAATCTGTGAGGTAAGGTTTGTTTTGGTAGAGGAAGCCCAGTTTTTGTGAGTTTTCTTGATGGCCTGGGTGATATGCAGGTCAAATTTTAGGTCATTGCCTATTACGACTCCTAGTAGTTTGGTATTTGTTACAGTTTCTATGGTGATGGTGTTTGTTCGGGTAATATTAAACAGTGTACTGGTTGTTAAAATCGTTACTTTTTTTTTTTGTATTTATGATTAGCTGATGAGCCTTTAGCCTCGATTGTGTGGAAGAGAAGGAGTCTTGAGTTACATTTGCTGAAGTAGTGGAAGGGCTGATGCCGAGCAGATGATGGTGGCATCGTCGGTATATTAAACTAAGGTAAGAGGTTTGCTGGCTTTGTGTAGGTTGTTTGTGAAAATATTGATAAGTACTTGGCCAAGAATGGATCCTTGTGGTACAGAAAAAGAGAGGAAGGGGGATATGTTCTCATTGCATTTTACAGCCTATTGTTTGTTGGACAGAGAGCTACAGAACCAAGTAAGAGCTGAATGAGATAGCGATAGGGAAGACTGTTCACTGATTAGTAGTTGGTGGGATACTGTGTCAAATGCTTTTGATGGATCCAGGAACAGGGATAACATTAGGTTTTCATTGTTTCAGAGAATCTAAGCAAAACTGTTGCTGTGCTGTTGTGTGGTTGAAAGCCATGTTGTGTAGGGGAGAGTAGTTTTTTATGATATGAGTTAGGAGTTGGTAGTGTATGCAGCTTTCTAAGGATTTCGGACAAGAGGAGAGAGAATTGCAATGAGGTGGTAGTTGGAGAGGTCTGTGGCTGATGCACCTTTGTGAAGTAGTACAATATGTGATTTTGTTTCCAGATAGTGGGTACATAGTTTTCTGTGATACATCTATTTGTAAGCATTGAGATGGGCTATGCCAAGACATTGTCCGCTGACTTAAGGTATTCAGGTTGGAGTTTGTCTGCAGCTGGTGCAGTGATTTTTCAGTTTTTTAAGGTAATTTTTGATAGCTGTGATAGGCATTTCATGGAAAGAAAAGAGGGGGGTACTGTGCATATCACTGGTGGGGATACAGAGAATGGAGATTGGATTAAATTCTAATACAGAGGACAGACAATGAAGCATGTGTTGAATACGGGGACCTGTGTCATTGTTTATGGTAGGGGATGGGGTGGTGGTTTGACTGGGGTATAGTAGGACTTTTATGGTTGTAAAGAATTGCTTGAGATTGTGATGATGTTTGCCTTGAAGTGAGGCAATTTTATTTAGTTTGACCTGTTTGCATAGATTTCCAAGTTGTTTGAAAATGTGCCACATTTGTGTTTTCTATCTTTATTCCTGTTTAGTTTCTTTATTGAGCCATGAGACAGGACTGCCGCCTTTGTTTTTTTTTTTTTTTTTGTTCTTATGGGAGCGAACTCATTTTTTATGTTAAGGAATGTGTTACTGAAGTGGTTAACAGCATCTTCGAGTGGTAGTTTTTTTTGGGTCTATATTAGAAGCATGAAAAGGCTCCTTAGCCAATACAGAAACAGCGACACATTCATCGAATCACATTTAAGCGATTCGATGAATATGTCATTTCGCAAGGAGATAGTTGGCCAACTTCACGGAGTTGCTCTTTCCTTCCCTATAATGCGATTTTGGAGTTGGTATATTTAGTTAGGGGGGTGTTAAATTATTTTTTTTTAGCAAATGGCCACGTAAGTGTTTTCCCTAAGGAAAACTTCAATTACGTGGCCGTTCACTATTGTCAGGTTTCATGCATTATGTGCCGACTTTTATGCAGTCGCACATATGCACTTTTGGTCTTATAATATAGATCTTTTTTTTTTTTTTTTTTAAGAGTATTCCAGTTGTAGTGGGAGAGGTAGTTTATAAAGGTGTATTTGTTAAAAGATGAGAGTGTATATACTTGCTTTACTACTGTATACCTGGAGGCATGACTAGTTTGTCTTGTGATAAATGTGGGGAGATGGTCACTGATGTTGTCTGGGAGACAGCCAAAGGAGTTTATGTTTGAGGGTGAGGTGACAAGGATCCAGTCTAGTAAGGAGTGTCTGTTGCTGTGTTTGGCAGTTCTAGTGGGTGAAGTGATTACGTGAGTGAAACTGGATAGGTTAATACAGAGGGTAGGGGTGTCGGTGTTTACAAGTAAATGGTCTACATTTCACATTCTCAAGTATAATAGTTTATTTACATTAGTGGAAAACCACTGAAGGATGTTTTCAAGAATGGGAATGTTGTAAGGCAGCAATACAAATACTTATGTGCTTGTCCAGGTGTAGAAGGGTATTTGATATTTCTGTGCTGGGATAGTTGGGGTGACTCAGTGGGTATCTGGCTATGTTTAGTGTGTTTTTAAAAAAGTATTGCAACCCCTCCAGCTTTTTTTGTGTACTGTATGACTTCTTATTGTATTGTGTCCTGGAGGAAGGATTTCTTCATCTTTACTGTTTGGCTGTAGTCAAGTTTCAGTGATGATTATAATGTCTGGGTTGTGTGCTACAGTGCATGCATAGAGATCTGGAATTTTGTTGTGGATGTTTCTGAGGTTTATGGGCATTAATGGTAGGCTGTGATTAGGATCACTGGGTTGTGTTTGTTAATGGTGGGAGCCAATGGGTTACATGGGGTTTGTTAATATTAGCTCTTCAAAGACAAACTTCAAAAACTACAGACAGAGAGAGAGATCAAGAGACAGAAAAAAAAACAGGTTGATAGAGATGAAGAATACCTCAGAAAAAAAGAGGAGGCCTGAGCTGGATCACTTTCATTTCCAACACAGTTATGTGAATATGCTATTCTTAATGAACCAAATGAACCTGGTCAACCAAGAGCAGCAGTGCACTCACCACCCTAATCTGGAGGTTTCTATCATGAATGCCTCCAGTGCATATAGGGGAGAAAATGCAGATCCTCAAAAAGGCTGGACATGTCTAAGCACCAAATCCCATTCTCTGATCATTTCAGGAGATCAGAGGGAACTGGTCTTCAAGATTGTGCAAATACTGATCCAGCAGGATGTTACGAGTCCACTGAGAAACTCTCACACTGAGTCTGACAAATTGCACTGGCTGGGGCAGTACAGCTGAATGAGCTAGAGACTACAGGGTGTTTGCAAATGTCATAATCCTGTCTACACACAGGAACACTGACTCACTGTCATATCGAGATTCAGTTCCATGAAGTGCAATGTAGGAAAAACTAAACTTCTTCAGAATCGCTAGTCAAATAAAGAAAAGTTGTGGAAAATCTTACATAACCATAGATGTCCTTCTCTTCCATGTTGCAGTATTCTGCATATGGGTTTACCCTTCAGTCTCGTGTACGTACGTCCAGTATCCAAAAGCTTTCAGTCCCTCTGTGGTGCGTGAGACGTCTGACGTAGGTGAGATTTTGTGGGGAATAACGGTGACATCGGCACGCACCTGCCCTCAGAACAGAAGCCCACTCGTGCCAGTCCTATAAGGGCAATGGCACATCACTGCCATCCAGGAAGGGAAGTCATTAGCTGACAGAAGGGGAAGAAAGGAAGGAGGGAGGGAAGGAATACTGCAACATGGAAGAGAAGGACAGCTATGGTTATGATAAGATTTTACATAACTTTTCTATGTCCTTCTATTCCCATGTTGCAGTATTCTGCATATGGGTGAGTGCCAAAGTTCATTGAGATTGGGGTGGTGGTCTAGAGGCAGATTTTAGGAATCCATGAAGGATATCCTTGGCGAACCCTGCCCTGGATCTGGAGATGTGGTCAAGTTTGTAGTGTTTGGTGAAGGTGTGGACTGAAGACCAAGTAGCAGCTTCCAGGTTACTAGAGGTATCCAGGCCCTTGAAGAGGCCATTGCTCTTGTGGAATGAGCCTTAATTTTACCCTGCAGAGACTTACCATGGAATTGGTAACAGAGGGTGATAGCCTAGGAGATCCTAGCAGAAATAATCTGCTTGGTCACTGCCTTCCCACGGCTCTAGAGTGAAAGAATACAAAAAAGTCGCTCAGCCTGTCTGATAGGCTTGGTGTTGTGCAGGTAGAATCTGATTTGCTTGTGTACATCCAGGGAACACAGCATTCTCTCACTGCCTCCTTGTGGGTTTGGGAAAAAGACAGGTAGGTGTATGGCCTGATTGAGGGACAGGCCATTAACTACCTTGGGCATGAAGAACGGGTTAGACCTGAGAGTGACCCTGTCCTTGTGAAAAACGAGGAATGAAGGAATAGCCATAAGGGCTTGGAGTTCAGATACTCTTCTGGCTGATGTTAGGGCCACTAACAGAACAGTTTTTCCAGGTTATATGCTTTAATGAAACTTTATCAGCTGGTTCAAACGTAGTTAGGGTCCCAAGGTGAAGGTTTCCTGGGGGGCCAAAGGTGAAGGACTCCCATGAGAAAGAGTTTGGAAGGATGCCTGGATGAATGGGGGATGCAGAGGCAGGCATGCAGGAATAGAAGACAGATGGGCTTTGATGGAAGAATAAGCCAATCCAGTCTGTAGTAGCTCACACAAATAGGACAGCACTAGGGGGGGGGGGGGGTTCGTTGAGAAGCGGGTCCAGCTGTCTTTTATGACACCACATAGTGAATAGTTTCCACTTTGAGAGATATGATTTCCTTGTATTTGGTTTCCTGGCCTCCTGCAGGACACTGAGCAAGTCCTCACTGTAAAGGTGTCTGAATGGGACCAGAATCCTATCAGGCACAGGGTTAGGTGCAGAAGCTGCCACTGTGGATCGATTAGTGACCCCTTAACTCTGTGTGAGAAGGTCCACTCTGGGGGGGTAACTTGTGGTGATTGTCCTTGGACAAGTGAAGGAGTAAGGGGAACCAGTGGTGTCTGGGCCAGTAGGGAGTCACCAGCAACATTTTGGGTTGTCCTGCTGAATTTTTAGCAGGACTTTTTGAATGAGTGGGATGGGGGAATGCATATAGATATTCCCCTTCCAGGAAATTGAGAAGGCATTTGTTGCCAGTGCCTGTGGTTCTGGAGTCCTGGTGCAAAAGCCAGTAAGTTGCCTGTTGATGGTGTAGGCAAACAGGTCTTATTTGAGGTATACCCCCCACTTGTGGACCAGGTCCAGGAAGACATCTCTGTGAAGCATCCCTTCATAGTGGTTTGTGCTGGTTCTGCTCAAATAATCTGCCTGTGTGTTGCGGAGAGAGAGAAAGTAGGTCGCCTGCAGGGTGATTCCTTGTGACGTGGCCAATTCCCAAACCAAAAAGGCTTGTTGAGTGGTGTTGTCTGTGTATATCAAAAGTGGCCCTTTTGTAAGAAAGGGAGAAATGCTTGGAGGGCTAGAAGGATTGCCCTCATACCTCTCTGGCATTGATGTGTTCTGATTTGAGGTGCTTTGGCCACAGGCACTGCACCTGACAGTGGCCAAGGGTGGCTCTCCACCCCAGGTTTGAGGCATCTGTGTGCATGACCTGAGTGGGTTGAGGCGGTTGGAGAAGGCGGCCCAGGCTGTGGTTTATCTGAGCCAGCCAACATAGTATTTCCTTTTTCAGGCAGGGAAGAAGGGGTACAATGTGCTCCAGAGGCTGGTTCTGTTGTTTCCAGATTGACCAAAGGTACCACTGTAGCTTTCTCATGTGCAATCTTGCTAAAGGAAGCATGGGTATGGTGGCTGCCATGTAGCCCATAAGTTTGAGGTACTGCCTTGCAGTCAGTTCTGTGGAGTGAAGGACCAGGAGAAGGTGTTCCGTCAAGGAACCCACTTTTGGTTGGGGTAGGTATGTCTCCATGATATCTGAGCGGATTCTGCAACCAAGGAATACAATGCCTTGTGTTGGTTGAAGATGGGATTTTGGTAGTTTTATCTGAAATCTCAATGATTGAAGGAGAGTCACCATGAAATGGATGTGCCCTTGGAGGGTTTCTTGCCTGGCAGCCTGGACAAGCATGTCGTCCAGGTAGGGGAATATCTGTTTTCCCTTTGTCCTGCAGTAAGCCACCACAGGTGCCAGGCATTTGGTGAAGACTCTAAGTGCAAGTGGGGAGTCCAAAGGGCAAGGAAGAGAATTGCAAGTGTGAGGTACCCACCAAGAATCTCAAGTATTTTCTGTGGGAAGGCTTGATTGGGATGTAGAGGTAAGCATCCTTTATATCTAAAGTTGCCAGGAATCCTTGTGGGATAATGAGATGGAAAAAAGCTGGTAGAGTTAGCATTTTGAAGGTAGGGACCTTTAGAAAAAGAATGATATAGGAGAGGTCTAGAATGGGTCTCCAGGGTCCGTCCTTCCTGGGGAACAGGAAGAGCCTTGAGTAGGATCCTCTTTCTTTTGCAGTAGAGGGGACTGTCTCTATGGTATCCTGATCTAACAGGTTCTGGACTAACAGTCGCAAGAGGTGCAGTTGCTGAACAGGTGGTCGAGGTATGCCTTGCCCTATGGGAGAGGAGATCCAGGACATAAAGTAACTGTTCTGAAGTATGGACAAGACCCACTTGTCTGAGGTGACATAGGTCCAAACAGGGAGACAATGAGAGAGGTGAGCAGACAGTGGTACAGAAGGAGGGGGAGGTGGAGGCAGGGGTGGCAGGTAGTCAGATGCTACCTGCCCTGTCCTGAAAGGGGGTCCTCTGGCTAGATGGAGGGGATGTTCTAGCTGGAGAGGGTTGTTTCCTTGTGGGCTTACAAGGCCTTGAAGGAGGAGCAGGGTGAGAGTGCTTTCTAATAAACTGGGTTTTGGCTGGATAGTTTCTGTGAAACTTACGGATAGGTGAAACAAGTAAATGTTTCAGGTTCTGCATTTCTTTTCCCTTTTGTTGCAGGGATTTGAAAAGGTCTGCCACCTTAGAACCAAAGAGTGCAGCATTATCCAAAGGAGCATCATTGAGCTTTGCCCTGAAATCATCTGACAGAGGTTGTATGCAAAGCCAAGAGTATCTTGTGTATGGCAAATGCTGATGCTGCTGACCTGGTAGATGATTAAGCAGCATCGTAGCTACACTTGATAGAGTGTCTGGTGACCTGGGAGGAGAGAGCCAGAAGAGAGGACAGTGATGCCTTTGCAGGGGAGTCTGGAACATCCACCAGGAGTTTGGTGGCACATTCTAAGAGGGACAAGGTATACTTGGCCATGTGGGTCAGGTAGTTTGTAGCTCTGAAGGCCAAGGTAGCAGAAGTATACATCTTTTTGCCAACCTTTCCATTGTCTTGCTGTCTTTGTCAGCTGGGAGAATGGTGGTAGCAGGTAGGACTTTGAAGGCTTTGTCCATAGAGACTGATATAGTGGCAGGATCAGCTGGTGGGCACTTAAGCAGATGCTTAGCAGTGTTAAGTCACCTTATAAAGCCTGTCTGCTCTGCGTGGGGTAGGTGGTTGGGAGTCAGGGTTCAGAGCTGCAGAAGAAAAGGCATCTAAAAATGCAGGCAGAATAGGAGGAACAGCAGATGGGCTGGGGATTTCCATCTGAATGAGGTCGTAGTACCTCTTTTGTACCTCAGTCATTTCTGAGGATTCCCATTTAAAGTGATCCTTTATCCTGCTTATTGTCTCACTAAAGGTCAAGTCTTCAGCTGGGGAGTCAGGGTCCACTGACTCTTCCTCTGGGGATCCGTATCCCAAGGGGGAGGACAGTTGTAAGAAAGAGATTCCTCAGAGGTATCAGAAAAAACTTCATCTTCCCTAGCCACTGTATCAGTAGGCTGAAGCCTAGGGTTCAGGACGGGAGGAGAGGTGGAACCAGTAACAGCAGTGGTAGGCTTCAGTGCCACAAAGGCACTGAAAAGGCTTTGACTGAAAGCTAGCCAATCGGGCATGCTTTCTGTAGAGGAAGAAATGTGTTTCCTCTTTTCTCTTCTTTTAAGAGGGCCTGTGGATGTCTGTCTAGAAACCGGAGATTGCAAGAGCTCGGACGGCTCAGATGGTTCCTCAGAAAATGCAGGTCCCCTTCCCCAGCATCGGAGACTGGCACCGGAATAGCCTCTGTGGATGTGCTCCTGCCTAAGGATAGATCGGTATCTTGAGAGGTACCCACGACCTCCGGAGTGGCAGATCCTGGTCCAGATCCAGGAACCAGGCCTATGTTGCCCACAGGGTGGGGATCGGCCGGAAGAGGCTCAGCAGTAAACGAAGACAGTAAGGTTCTGGCCCTTCTTTTTTAGTGGTTCTGCAGAGATGTCTGAGGAGCCCTTCATCCATAATGTAAGCTGCTTCAGATGTTGGTTTTCAAGATAAATATTAAGCGCATGCAAGCGATTATGCAATGTTTTAGGCATGAAAGCCTAGCAAATTGGGCAGGACTTATGGTAGTGTGACCGTCCCAAATAGAAGGCACTTATCGTGGGCGTCCCTATGAGCAATTTGTCAGCTGCACTGACACCTACCCTTTGTGGATGACATGAACACACAATACAAAATTTTAGAAAGAGTGAAAAGGTCCCCAACGGGGTACTTATCTGATAAATGAATCTAACGTCAGTGGTAGCAGAAACACCTTGCATACAACTGGCGGCTGAAATATTCTGAGGGCTGGTGCATGCCGACGTCACCTTTATGGCCCATGAAATCTCACCTACGTCAGATGTCTCACACACCACAGAGGGACTGAAAGCTTTTGGATACTGGCCGTATGTACACAAGACTGAATGGTAAACCCATATGCAGAATACTGCAACATAGGGATAAAAGAACTTCCGTGGTGGTGCAGCGGTAGCGTTGTTGCCTCACAGCAAGAGGTTCTCCCTTCCGATTCTCGGCTGGAGTGTGGGGAGTGCCTTCTGTGTGGAGTCTGCATGGCCGCCCCGCGGTTGGGTGGCCGTTCGAAAGTGTGTAAATGGGCGTGCCTTCGTTGAAGGTTGAACGTCGAGCTGGCACCTCGGCATTCATGAAAATCTACTGCCAATCATTAGTGGACCGGAGTTCCGCTGTGGCGACCCCTAACTGGGAAAAGCCAAAAGACAACAACAGGGATAGAAGAACATCTGAAAGGTCTTGCTCCAGTAACATGCTAACTGCTCTAGAAACTGAGTTGACATAAAGCAATAGTCTAGGAAAGATAACAGAGATCCCACAGCTGTGCACAGTAGCAGCTATGACACAAAGACAGCGTTTGATGAAAATAGTGTGGAAGACAGACTGAAAAGCATGGATCTTAAGTGATATTTCTGATCTGCTATGGTGAAACTGAAGAATTTGCTGGGAGTCTCATGAACTGGAACATGAACATAAGAATCCTTCATACCCAGAATGAGAAATAAGTCACATTTGTGCAAGAAAGGCAGCACAGACTGGATCATCAGCATTCTAACTTGTAGTGAATAAAATGATTGATATCTAGTATAGGCTAGAAGCTTCCAATGATCATAGAGACCAATAAAAATGGAAGTAAACTCCTCTTATTTCCTTTGGGAAAAGTAGCTCAGATGCCCTCTTACATAAAAGGGACTGAACATCCGGTTGTAGAAGAATCATGTGCACAGCAGAATTCCAACTGCAAGGTGCAGCAGCAACAAGCTCCATTGTGTGACCCTGCTCCAGAAGATACAGGACCAAACATCCAAGGTGTAGGCAAGCTGAAATAGTTGATGAACAATTAAGGCATAAAACAGGTCCTTATCAAAATACAGCAATATCCCCAAGAATGAAACTGCCTTTTGCATTGTGTCATGATCTGCACCCCAAATACTCAAGCTAAATCGTTAATCAGGTGTAACTTCCTGGTAGCAGGCTTCCTGACATCTTGTAGGATGCCCAAAATTTCCGTTAGAAAAATGCTCTAGAATGGGAGATGGTTAGCTTTCTGAACTCCAAGCTGCCAGTCTGTGGTGATCCAGGTTTAGATGTATTAGGGCTCCAACTATTTTATTTAGCAGCATGCAAGGATTGGAAGAATCGGAGTTTCTTCTCTGGTTAACTCTACCAGCTAGAAGAACAAGGACAGTTTGTGCCATCATACTGAGATCTCCTCTTGCTTTTCTTACTGTTACAAAAAGATCTTGGTAGTAAAGGAAAGGGAACAAAGTTGTACAGGAACACCCGGCTACATTCTGAATGAGACAGGCATTCCCTGCCCAGTCTTCCATGTATGGCATAAGTACTTGGAAAAGAATTACTTAACCTAATGATTCAGAAGGCAGGGAACAAGATCCAAGTGTTTGATCTGCTACTTTTCGATCAGGATGAAGAAAATGTTGGTATCCAAATTCAATTTGCAGACGTTGCATACAGACTTGATCAGCTGGTTTGCCAAGGAGCAGTAACCTCAAGGAATGCAAAAGACCTGAAAGTGATGCGCCACATGAGTGTCTCAGTCCCAGGCTACCATGGCCATCCTGTAAAATTGTTAAGAATGAGTTCCCTCCCCTTTGATTGCTGAGGTACCACATGACTGTAGTGCAGCCTATAACTACTTTGAAAACTCACTGTCTGAAGTATGATGTGAATATCTGGAAAGTACAGATCAGAGCTAGTGTTTCTGATACTGATATACTTAAATCTGTCCTGGTTGCTCCTCCTTCCCTGTGTTTTCAGATGATGGTATACGTTTCCCAAGCAAAACTGGAGGCATCAGTAGTTTAGGTACTGGATCTCTGGACAACTACAAAATGGCTTAAGACTTGGGTTACACACCATTTGAACCCCCTCTGCAATAAAGGGATTACTGCCAGTAGCCCTTCCCAATCAAAAATATCTAATGTACCAGTGGATCCTTGTGTATAACCTGGCAAAGGAAGAGATGAGGATGTAGGATAGCATGGATCCAGGCGTGTAAAGGCAGAATGGTGGGATCTTGTGGTCATGTTAATCTTCCCTGCCACCTGAAAAAGACTGAATGGAACAGTAAAACATTTCTTGTGGAATGTCCCCCTAGAAACTTTTCTTTGAGGTTTGGTGATGCTGCACGTTAGCTAAATTAATAAAATTGTAAAGCACTCCAGTTTGTTGCCCTATATTTCTTGAATGCCCAAGTCCACAAACCTTGAAATGGATGAAACAAACTGACTGATGCTTCAAATAGGTGACAAACGCAACAAAAAAAAATTTTTTTTTGCTAGTGGCAAGCTTCTCGGCAGCCCCAGGTGGGAGACTACACCCTCCTATTTATATATAGTAACCTTTCAATCACAAAGCTTCAGAGATAAAAATGGAAACTCCAACAAATATGCAATCCCTACCAGTCTACTAACAGAACTCTACTAGCTGCAATTTACACATAAAAAGCATTGGAGAGTTGCTGGATCAGGCAATAAAACTGTATAAGTTTAAACTCATCCACTATTCATTCACTCAGATATAGGAAAGCCACTCCAATGTTCTCATAGCTCCTCCTGGGAAGTGGGGTGTATGAAGCAGTCGCTCGAGTATGGTTAAATGTAAACACCCTTCATTATGATGTTGGCAAAGACTGGTGCTAATCATATGGCACATATGGCACATACCCTGGGAAGAGTGAACATCCCAAAATGCAAGAAGGTGGACTAGAAATGCTCTGCCTTGCTATGAACCTCAGGAACCTCCCACAGATGTGCTAGTAGGTGTTCTTCACACTAATGTAACCAGGCGGGTATCCTGTAAGAGTAGAGGAAGCAAGAGATGTAGGTTTAACATCCTGACCATTTCTTGCATTCAAAAAAACATGTTTAATTTGGAGAGATCTGTTATGGGCCTCCAAAGGCATTTTTTCCTTGGTATCAAGAACAGTCATGAATAGAACCATGTCTTCTGTTCTTTAAATGGGACCCTTTTAATGACTGCTGAAAAGATGTTTCTTCAGGATGGGAACCATTAAAGACCACTTGGTTAGGGAGCAGTGGAGGCATGCCAATGAAAAAGAGGAATGATTTGAATACAACTCTGCATGTTGATGTAATCATTTCTATGACTAGGCTGAACTCTCTCTCTTTGGAGACAGCCAGTCTCCATCCTAGGAGGTATGGAAAAGGATGAAAAGTAGGAAAGGGAGGGGGATATAGTCAAAACTAGAAGGAACATTCTTGGCTCGGAAGGGTACCATTCTGCCTGTCTCTCCTGTATTGTTTGCTCCTCTCTACTTTCCAATGACCTTTTCAAAGGCCCTTCTCTGCATAAATTGCATTGTCTTGGATTGTTTAATATGAAAAGAGCACCACTTATTAAGACAATTGCTAATTTAATCAGGAATTACAGGACAGAACAAGTGTTTGTACAGTCTTATCTTTGTCTACCAATCTCCTGAACATTTGTTGCAGAGGAACAGGGGATCCAAACAAAGATTCTTGACCAAAGCAGCAATGAAGAGCTCTCCTTTCATAGCATCTGAAAAAGGATGAATCTTCAGTCATGCATGGTCTCCGATCATTGTGCCTGAAGCAGATGCACTACACAGATGCCTAGTTTCACATAGGCTATTTTAAATGCATGCTTTCTCACCTCGATGGCAGTCTCAGACAATCTAAAAAATCTATGCTTCAGGACTATATATTTGACCGCTTTCGTCATATCCCCTTATCTTCTCAAGGAACTGCTTCGTATTAGACTACAGGTATTTGGCAATTAACAACCCTGATACTCAGAGTGGCGCGCGCATGTGTGTGTGTGTGTGTGTGTGTGTGTGTGTGTTTGTGTGTGTGTGTATACATACACACACACAAAGAAACTCCATGCCTTTACTTAGCTTTTACTCTAAACCTGACTCACAACATTCACACACACTTCAACCCCAATCCTTACAGTAAACACAACTATTCAAACTTGCTCTTTTCAATGAAAACTGCACTCAAAAATGAGTGCATCTGCATTATTTCTCCCACCCAAACAGTGTAGAACAAACTGGCATTCTGCAAACTGACTAGCACCCAAACATGTGTCAGTGTGTGCGCATATATATATATATATATATATATATATATATATATATACATGTCCAACACTGACAACTTTACTGAATTTCTTTCAGATGGTGTGACCTCAGCGGATCTTCTATTAAGTAAAGGGCTAAAGAGATGAGGTCCCCTTGCACAGAAGGCGCAAGAAAGGCTAGTCCTCCACCCACTGTTAAAAAATTAATAAATAAAATGATTTTGCGCTCTCTCTCTCTTTTTTTTTTTTTTGAAATTTAATCAAATGGTCTATAGGTCTTGCCGGACCTGAATAATCTGACCACATCTACTTCATGATATGACTTTTCTTTTCATTAGGAAGAATATTATTGGTGGGTACCAGACTGGACACTTCTGGCAGCATCAGATGAAATGCAGTGCCTGCTGGAATTCCACGGATCATAAGTGCTGCTCCTCAGAAAACTACACAGCAGTATCCTAAAAGTGTAGTTCCCCATCTTTAGCATATTTCCAGGCAAAGAGGCAGTACTAGTGAAGCTTTGTAAGCAGTCCATTGTAATAACGACCTTGCGTTTTTCTGGGACCCCGCTCCTCTACCTACTAATGTAGTAGTAAGCCTGGCCTCTGAGGTATTAACACAACTTACCCACCAGTTATTCCTAGGTGTGACCCCTTTCCTACCATATTTCTGTTTCTGATCATATAAATTCACCTAGCACTATCAATGGGCAATATCCCACAGTTTTTCCAGCCAGCTTGGTTGACATGGATATCCTGAGGCAGTGTAGCAACTGCCTCATGTACACAGACAACCCTCTACTTCTAGTCCACACAAACTCAACATGTGAGAGATGCAACTATATTAAAAACCTTAAATCAACTCTCTCACATGCCAGTCAATACATCTGACACTGAGGGGGTTGTTGGCATGCACATCTCACCACCTACTCTCCCCAAACCCATACCACGCATACATACATACGTGGAGGTCCTCGCCACAAACTTACCCATACACCAGAGACCTTCCAAACAAACACAAGCATGTTACACATAATACTTTCTCTGCAGAACACAATACACACAACAACTCATGCACCAGTGTCTCACCTGTCATGCCCATAAGGCTAAACACTGAACTTAACATATTATTCACAGGAGACTCCATCGTAAGATACACAGATGTCCCTCTCACCAGGCTGGATACGGAGAAGGTCACGGTCAGCTGTCTGTCAGGTGCCAGGCTCCACCATATCACACATGCACTCAAGTCTCTCGTCCATGCTGGTGTGAACGACTTGAGACATATCTCTATGGACTATATGGAGAAAGACATGACTGACCTCTTGGACTGTGCGTCTCACGCAGGTATGTCCTTAGCCTTGAGCAGCATTTTATATTCACCTAGGATGATGTCTCAATACAAACAGAAAATGTCTGACTTCAATAATTGGCTTAGTTTCTGGTGTCATTCTAAGGGCATCCAGTATCTGTCAGCCTGGGATGACATGATCGACAGACCTTGATGCTTTGCCAGAGATGGTCATCTGTCACCCCTGGGATTTTGGCTACTGGTTAGGCTCTTGCCACCTCCATAGTGCCTTTGTTAGACAGTGTCACAAGGATACAACTCACAATGTAAAAATACCAACCAAAACCAACTGCAAGGTCATGTTGCTAAATGCTAGGAGTCTTAACATGAAACTGTACTCAGTGGAAGCAGTCCTCACCCTGGAAGACGCAGACATTTGTGCAGTCATGGAGACCTGGTTCAAGGGCTGTGAAGAGCACTCCAGCCATACTGTGTTACACTACCTTCCACATGTTCAGATCACAAACTGAAGACAAGAAAACTAAAGGAGGAGATCCATCAATATTTATCAAGGATATATATATCTCCATACTGGTCAAACAGTATGACGCCTAGAGATACTTCAGGTGCAAATGACTGTTGGTAGGACTCCTATTCAAGTCATTGCTAGCTACAGAACTCCCTCCAAGAATCTGGACACCCACTCTGCCTATTTGGATCAACTTGAGTCTATCAAGATACATCCTAACACCATAGTTTTGGGTGACTTTAACAACCTTGGCATTGACTGGGTGAATTACTTGTGCTTAAACTCACCTGCCCAAAGGTTCCTCGACTTTGTCGACTCCAATATCCTGGACCAGCTGGTTGACACCCCCACCAGGGGAGCCAACATCCTGGACATGGTGCTTGCAAATATAGGAGACCACTGTAGCTCCCCCACTGTGAGTTCATCCCTAGTGAGATCTGACCACAAATCAGTCTCATTTGATGTAACTATCACACCTAGCACTCCCCTAGCAGCAATTAGACTAAAACCGTCACCAAAACAGATCATAACCTCTTATGGGATGGTGTAAATAGCTTCATTGCACCTCTTCCCTCAGACGGAACCGGTAGCTATGCCAAGCTCTACACCAATGCCCTATACAAGCACCTGTATAACTGCACTGACTCTGCAGTACTTGTTAGGACCAAAACAATCTCTTCAAAGAAAAGCAAACCTGTCTGGTGGACAACCACCATTAACAGGCTTTACAATAAAAGGAAAAAACTGCTGTCCGACAGTAAGAAGGAGCAGGCTCTAAAATGGAGACACTCCCTCCTCAGCTTAAATAAGCAAATAAGACTTTGTGTGAAGTCCTCCAAGGCAAACTATGAATCCAAGTTAGCTTCCTCAATCAAGGACAACCATAAGTTGTTCTTTAGTTACATCCATAACCTAAAATGTAAGGCTCAAATTTGCACTGAACTGGTAATTAATGGTAATGCATACACTGAGCCGGTGGACATAGCTAACCTGCTAGTCAATAGGTTCGGTGAAAATGTCACTCCTCCGACCCCACCACAAGTACTTCATGACATCCCTACCACCTGTCCCCTACCCTCTGTCTCTAAAGAGCAGGTTGTAAACACCCTCTCCAAGTCCAAAAACACAGCATCAATGGGACCCGATAATATCCCAGGCTGCATCCTACATGGGCTCAAACAAGAATTAGCATCACCATTGGCTACTCTTTTCAATCACAGTCTAAGCACCAGCTTCATCCTAGATGAATTGAAAACAGCCACCATTATCCCCCTACACAAAGGTAGTGCTTCTACTGACTCCAAGAACTACAGACCTACTACCCTGACTAGTCTTATCTGCAAAGCCATGGAGAGAATCATCATGGATCTTATCAACAAAGAAATAGGTAATCTCCAAATACTAGCTCCTACCCAGTTTGGATTTGTCAATGGGAGATCATGCTTGTTAAATCTGTTGGACTTCTTCGAGACAGTCACAAGGGCCCTGGATGAGGGGAAATCTGTGCATACAGCCTACCTAGACCTTGCCAAGGCATTTGACATTATCTCCTACTCCGGCATCACTGACAAACTCTCCCAGCTAAGACATCAAACCCTTATATCATAAGGTGGTTGCGAACTGGCTCACTGATAGAACCCATACAGTCAAAATAGAGGAATCCACCTCCAACAGATCGGTCCTGGGACTTCTACAGTTTGGAATCTATTTCTTCAAAGTACAAGCTAAAACCAAGAGACTGCAGCTGGCAAAGTTTGCGGATGACTGCAAACTGGGTGCAGACATACAATCTCCAAACGATGTCAACATCCTTTAAGAAGGTCTTGCGCAAATAAATAATTGGTACCAAATTCATGGCCACAAACTCAATGCAACAAAATATATTATCATCCCTCTTGGCAAGAACGGTGTTCCTACAAATTAGCACATCAATGGCAATAACTTAAGTATGCACTCAGTGGTGAAAGATCTGGGCACTCAGGTTGACAGCAACCTTGATTTTGATCACCATGTCTCCAGAGTGGTAAGAAGGGCATTCTATATGGCTCACCTCATATGTAAGGGCACTGCGTCAAGAAAAAGTGAAGTTATCACCCCTCTGTACTTTTCACTAATTAGGCCAATAATTGAGTACAACACCCATTTTATATGCACCTTTCAACGCACCTGCAGCAACTGGAGAGACCACAAAGGTTCCTCACAAAGAAAATTCAAGGTCTTCAGGGGCTATCCTATGTGGATCAGCTGAAATCACTATCACGTTATTCTGTTTCACACAGACTATTCAGAGGTGATCTCTGACTCCACTTTATTGGAAATACCGCACATGTGCAAGTCAAATGGGACACAGGTTACTTGCTCTAAAGACCTAAACCTGGTATGTGACATCAATAGAACCTGCTAGAGAGATGGATTTGTCTCCAAGAGGTTACCACACCTTTGGAATACACTTCCACTTCACATCAAACAGAGCACCTCACTGGCCCTCTTCAAACGCAGTCTGGATGATTGGATGGATAACTGTAAACCTGTAAACTCACCCCAGGTTCCACCTGTGTCCCTCTTGGATACAGTCAATAGGTACTGATCATGGTAATAAGGGTAAAATCTGGCTAGGCTTGTAAGGGCCCTCGGGCCATTAGCCTAGTAACTTCCTATTATCCTATAAAACATGCTTTAAAGGTGTAAAAGTGACTTTTGGAATTTGCTGTTATTTGCCTGAATTAAAGTTTATCTTCTGATGGGTAAGGATACGCAGAAACAGGTCTTGCACTTTTGATCGGTTGCTAAAACATGCAACTGGATTATTTGCAGTTTTAAAGTGAGCATTTAAAACCTACTAGACTTCCTGGGTGCTGGTGGTTGTGAATCTTTCTCCAGCCAGATATCATCAAAGGCAGCACTAAGCACCTGGAAAACTACAAGAACTAGTCATTGGGTTGAGTTCCTCTATGAGGTTCAAGGTAGCTCCTGGAAGGTGTTTTATAATTCAACAATCATGCCTTTTAAAGATTATAGCATTAAGCTGTGGTTCTGTCCAAAGGAGGTATTCTCAGTGAGAAACCAAAATGAGAAAACCAAGATTAACCTGAACAAATCAGCACTAGATAGTTCAAAGAAGTGGAGGAATATTAACTTTGCTATCCTGTAACCCAGAAGAAAATACAACTGGCTGGAACAGATAAGGTATTTTCCTCTTCAAGATTGAAACAGAATGACCATTCCAGAGAAAGCTTAAATTTGCTCTTGTTGAAAGATTCTGTTCCAAGGCCTAAAATCTCTCTTGAAGGGGTCTCAGAAAATGCATTCTTTACCATGCTGTGATATATTCTTCTGCAAATTATCTATAGGTAAAGATATGCAAAGCCACAGCAGATGTGATGCAGTGGGTGTCCCTAGAAAAGACATATGTCAAATAAGGTACCAAGGCCAGAGGTACTGTCATAAACAGCAGAAACTGTTACTGCTACTCCCTGGGTAACGGGTTTCTAGATGAAGAGAGTCAGAATATCAAATACAGGACAGCATTCCCCAGTGATAAGCGCCTTTGGTCTGTCCTCTACAGATGCCTTGGAAAGTACAGTTGTGTACACTTACCATAAATGTAGATGTTCGAGTGTATTCACTGTTGCGGTCATCACTCTTGGGTTATCTGCTTGCACTGGGATTTCTGCATCAGATGCTGTCACCTCTTTCATGACGTCAGATCGTCAGGGGTATAAAACAGGCAGCCAATGCCATTACATCAGTTTTTCTTGCCCCAAATGTCAGGAGCCCCCCAAATAGGAAGCTATTATATGGTGTGGAACACCACCAGTAAAAAGAGAATACCACTGCAATTAAAAATGGCTATAGAGAGGATAGGTAAAAGGATAGAGAAAACTAGAGGGCTGGAGAGAGGGAAACCAGGACTGCAACAGTGAATACACACGAACATCTACATTTATGGTAAGTGTACACAACTGTACTATGTTCTTCGTGCTTCACTGTTGCAATCATCACACTTGGGTTGAGTCCCAAAGCTGAGGAAGGGTGGAGGCAGTCAAGAAATGTTAGGGCTAGCTAGCAGGCCTTGCAAGACTGCTGTAGCAAATCCAGCTCTGGATTTAGAAAAAACATATTTAAGTGGTAATGCTTGGTGAAGGTGTGTACAGAACTCCAGGATGCAGCTTCCAGAATGTCCCTGGTAAGGACTCCCTTGAGAAATGCTGTAGAGGTGGAAGTAGCCCTAGTGGAATGTGTTCTGATCCCCTGTGAGGGAGGTTTTCCATGGTGCTTGTAGCAGAAATGGATGCAGTGTGCCATCCATTTAGAAATGGTTTGCTTTGAAATGGCCTTGCCCTCTGCCCCTGTAGCAAAGCTGACTAGCAGCTGGTCAGATTTTCTGAAAGGTTTAGTCCTGTCAAGGTAGAACCTGAGCTGTCTGTGCACATCTAAGGAGTGCAGGATCCTTTCCCCTTTATTCTGAGGATTAGGGAAGAAGGTTGGTAAATGGATGGATTGGTTTAAAGCCACACTGGACACCACCTTAGGCATAAAGGATGGGTTAGTCCTGAGGGAAACCCGGTCAGCATGGAAAATATTGAAGGGTTCCACAGCCGTTAGTGCCTGTAACTCGGACACTCTTCTTTCTGAAGTTATGGCTAAAAGCAAGGCTGCTTTCCAAGAGAGGAATTTTAACTCTGCTGAAGCAGCAGGTACAAAAGGGGGAGGCGTGAGCTTTTCCAGTACAAAGTTAGGGTCCCAGGCAGGGGGTGGGTGCTCTCCTAGGGGGCCTTAAGTTGTTAGCCCCTCTCAGGAACTGTTTGATGAGAGGGTGAGAAAATAGAGGTGGCTCAGTATTACAATGAGCTGACATGGCAGAGGCATGAATCTTAATAGGAGAAGGATAGTCCTCTGTGGAGTAGCTCTGCTACGTAATCCAGGATTTGAGGTAAGGAGGGCACTGCTGTGTCATTTCCTTGAGACTGATTCCAAGAACAATATCTTTTCCACTTTTCAGCATAGCATTTCCTAGTGCTAGGTCTTCTGGGCTCAAGAATGACGTCCAGCACCTGTTTGCTGAGGGCTGCTGGTGATGTATTCAGAGGAGAAGCCAGGCTGCAAGGTTTAGAGTTGGCAACTGTGGATGCAAAATCTGTCCCTCCTGCTGAGACAGCAGGGAAGGTGTCTGGTGAAGGTGCCTGGGTGGCACTGTTGTCAGACTGCGTAAGAGTGGGTACCAGTACTGGAGTGGCCAGTCTGGGGCAATAAGAATTGCCCTTGGCCTGTCCTGTTTGATCCTGAGTAGTACTTCTGAGAGGAGAGGCAGAGGGGGAAAGGTATAAATTGAGAGGTTTTCCCAATTGAAGGCTAGGGCATCCACATTCCAGGCCCTGCTGTGAGGGTTCCTGGTGCAGAATTTGCTCAACTGGTGGTTCTCGGGGGAGGCAAAGAAGTCCACCTCCGGTGTCCCCCACCGCTGGATTAGAAGGCTGAAGGTGCTGGGCTCCAATTTCCACTCTTGTGGGTCTAGGAGATTTCTGCTTAAGTCGTCTGCCAGTGAATTTTGTTTGCTTGGCAGGAATTGAGCTTGTAGATGCACTTGGTTGCTCAAGGCTGTGTTCCACAGGGTCATGGCTAACCTGCAGAGTGGGTAAGAATGGGGTCCCCCCTGCTTGTTTATCTACCACATAACTGTGGTGTTGTCTGTTTTTATCAGCAGCTGTCCTGGAAGGATTAGGTATTTGAAGGCTGTTAGAGCATTCTGTACAGCTAACATCTCTTTTTGATTGATGTGCAAGAGAATTTGTCCTGGGCTCCACTTGCCCTGAATGCATCTGCTTGCCATGTGAGCCCCCCATGCATAGTTTGTTGTCAGGGTTTGGGCGGCGAGGGGTTGAGTGAAAGGCAGTCCTTTGTTATGGTTGCATGCTTCTGCCCACCAAAGGAACTCTGCCCTTAGACAAGGTATGATAGGAATGACTGTTTCCAGGTCCTGAGAATGTTGGCACCAAAGACTTTTTAAGTATCACTGAAGTTTCCTCATATGCAGTCTTGCATATGGAATTAGCAGAATGCATGAGGTCATGAACCCTAGGGCTTGGAGTATTTTCCTTGCAGATAGCTGGGTTTTGGTGGCCATTTGTTTGAAGTAGTTGGTCAAATAGACCTGTTTTTCCTGGAGTGAGAAATGTCATCTGGGAAGTTGTGTGCAAGCTTGCTCCCAGGAATACAATTTTTTGACTGGGCACCAGTTGTGATTTATTTTCGTTGATGGTGTACCCCAATGAAGTTAGGAGTCTTTTTACAAATGCCAGGTGCTGAAGTAGCAATTCCTGACTGTCCGCCTGAATTACGCAATCGTCCAAGTATGGGAAAATTTGGATATTTCTCTGCCTGCAGTATGCAATGGCTGGAGCCAGGCACTTCATGAATACTCTGGGCGCAGTAGATAAGCCAAAAGGAAGTGTAGAGAATTGATCATGCATACAGCCTGCCCTGAAGCATAGCTATTTCCTGCAAGACTCCCTTATGGGGATGTGCAGATAAGCTTCTTTTAAGTCTAGGGTGACTAACCAGGCAATCTTGGTTAGCAGAGGGAGAAGCTGTTGCAGGGTAAGCATTTTGAATTTTGGGACCACCATAAAGTTGTTAAGAATTGATAGATCCAGGAATGGGTGCCAAAAGCCCTCTTTTCTGGGAACCAGGAACAGTCTGAAGTAGAAACCCTGTCCCCTTTGTTCGACTGGAACAGGTTGACTAGCCCTGATATTGAGCAGGGAAAGTACTTGCTATTGAGCCTCTGCCCACTGGTTTGGTGGAATGTCTGGAAACCCACTTGGGGTTGGCAGTGAATGGAAGTAGAATCTGTACCCCTGGGATACAACGTTTAGGACCCATCAATCCTGAGTAATGGACATCCAGTTTTTTGCATGAAGGGCAGGTTTTCCTTCTAGGGGTGCAAGTAATTGGGCAGGGCTGGGAAGGATAATTGAAAAGTCACTGTGAACTTTTTCGATAAGGGGGTAGCTTACCACTCCCTGTTTTTGAGGTGGGGGCACTCCATTGTTTAGATCTCTGCATACCCTGAGACTGTAGTCTGGGTGGTCCGTTTCCCCTGAGTTTGGACTAAGAAGGCCTGGAAGGTGCTGGAAAGGACCAGTTTATAGAAGGCCAATGCCTACTGAATCTAGGTGACTGCACTTGTAAGAATTTTTTAACCGCTTCTGCTTTGGTGCCAAACAAACAGTCCTTATTTAAAGGAGTGTCTAGTAATTTTAATTTGACATGATCTGGTAAGGTTTGTTCTTTCAGCCAAGCATGCCTTCTCAGTACAGACCCAGTGACTGCAGCCCTACAAGATGCTTCTAGGGCATTAAAGCCACACTGCAAAGTATGCTTACTAACTTGGTTTGCAGAATGCATTAACTCTTGTAAATCTTTATTTTCTGCACAATCAGGAAGTAACACCATTTTTGTTTAATTAGTTCCATAGTATGTTGCTGGTACTTCAACATGTGAAACTGGCAATTCAATGCCCTGATGGCAAGAGTTGCAGAGGTATATACTTTCTTACCCCATCTGTCTAAAGCTCTGGAATCCCTGTCTGAAGGGGTAAGGTTTTTCGCTGTAGCAGCCTTAATACCTTTAGGCCCCTGGGAAATGGTCTCTGGATCTGCAGTAGGATTCTTAAAGAGGAATTTGAGAGAGTACTCTGTAGTACCTGTCAGGTTTTCTAGGGGCTAGTGTAAAGTGCCTGGAGTAAGACTGGATTCCATGAAGACATCATCTACAACATCCAGGACAGGGGGTATAGCTAGAAGCCGGTGCTGAGGCAACTCTAAAAATTCTCTGAGTCTCTTTTTGGACTAAGGATAGTCCTGGCATTCCCAGCAGAAATGCTCTCTCAAAGTATGCATGGTTTTACCAAAAGAAAAATCCTCTGGAGGGGAGGCAGAGGGAATGGATTCCTCTGCATCTGAATCCTCATAGGTTGATAAGGGTATGTCCTGGTAATCAGAATGGTCAGAGTCATCGGACTCCTGTTCTGTAGAATCAGAATGAAACTCAATTCTTTCTCTCTTAGCAGAGGAAGCCTGGCTTCCCCTAATTAGGGTAATAAGGTCTTCAGCCATTCTAAGCATTTGTTTTTGTGGCATGGGAGCTTGAGCATGTGCTGTGGTCATCAGTTTTCTAGGCATAGTGTGTACTCTGGGCCTGAGAAACTTGGTAGTTTTAGCTAAAAACAAAGTTGTCGGTTTAATTCGAACATCGGTAGGTCAGAATACACCCTCAGAAACCAGTGCCTGCACAGCGGCTCCGGCCCATCTAAGGTAGAGACATCCACAGGTTCCATACTCGAAGAAGCATCTCGCGGCATACCGGACTCTGAATGGGTCTCATCAGAGGCCTGCAAATCTCTAGAAGCAGGCATCAGGGGCTGTAAAGGCGCTTCACTGAGTACTGGCGACTAACTTAATGGAAGCATCGTCGGCAGTTTTGGACTTATGCGGTCTGTCTTTGTCTTTATCTTTACGTTTTTTCGAAAGATCCATAGTTGGATGGCTTATCAAAGCCATTTTGGAATACGGGGAATGAGGGGAAAAAGAATTTAGTGACAAAGATAGCCTGACAACTAATGGTTCGGGCGTTAAACAAGGTACAAAACCGACAGCGAGGGATGTTGTGGTCTGGTCCTAAACAGGTGACACAGTAAGAATGAAAATCTCTGTGAGGTATTTGCTTTCCACAGGCAAGACAATTGTTAAGTTTTTCTGACTTCGGTTAGAGCAAGAAAAAAGGATCCCCAATGGGGTACTTAGCTTTAGAAGACTTCAGGTTTGAAACTTGAAAAATGAAAAATTCAGATAGCGGCTGACCGGCACTTGCGAACTGCTTCTGCTTTGAGCTCCTTCTCCGCAAGAAAGACTGATGTAATGGCGTCGGCTGCTTGTTTTATACCCGATGACCTGACGTCATGGAAGATGCGACAGCATCCGACGCAGAAATCCCAAGACTCTGGTATTTGGGCCGACTGAGGGCTACCTACAGGCAGATAACCCAAGTGTGATGACTGCAACAGTGAAACATGAAGAACATCAGGCACACTGTGATGCAGCAAAATTAGCTAAGTGAACTCTAGACTGACTAAGATGGTCATCTCACTTAGTGTCTGGAAGGGAAAGGTGGGAAATTGCATGAAACAGGTAATGGGGAAAGGGTGTACCAGGCTACTGTCCCTATAGTTCCCTTTGCTTAAAACAAGGTTTTAAGAAAAGCCTGCAGATTTTGAGCTTTGAAAAGTAAAGCTTGCTTGAAAGGTAGTATAGCATAGTGTTCACAAGGCAACACAGGCGATAATCTCTTGGCAGGCTATCTTTCCAACAGACACACTTACTGGATTTTTTTTTTTTTTTTAAGACATTGCATCAGAAAGATCTGCAAAATTACAGCAGGAAAATAACCAATTCAGTGCAACTAAAGGCAAGCAACACTGCAATGAGTTCAGAAAAGGAAAAGAAAAAATGTGGGGTATAGTATAGGTTGCTCTCTCTCGTTTCCACACTGAGCAACCTAAGTATCCTCCATACAGGGAGGAATCCAATACAGGTCTGGGGTTGTCCAAAGTCTTGAAAGTCAGGCCTGATGAATAGGCATCCACCTGCAACTAATTATAAATAATATTGCAGTCCTGATTTTTAAGATGAACATCTGGACTGCCACATTTATAAGGAAAGTCACAGAAGGTTATTGTAAGAAGGATGATGTCAAAAATCAGGAACCTGATTACCACTTGGGTCACGACAATGCTGGTGTGAAATATCACTTGCGAGAGTGAAACTTACTGCAACAGAGCAGGCAAAAGGATAAGAGCCTGCTGATCACATCTAGACTGGACCACTAGAAAAACAGAGAGAGAGCAGCAAATGGAATGGTAGAGTGTATCCTCACAAAGACAGACTGTACCTTAGTCAGTATACACCAGAAATACTGGATGCAGTTCTAAAGACCATAGATGGAAATGGACATCAGGCTGCTGGCAAAAATCCAGAAGAAAACCACTAGAAATGTGCATGGGATGAAGGAAAAAGGATACGACAAAAGACTAAGGGAGCTAAAGCTCTCCTCAGAAGAGTTCAGAATAGGCAGGAGGACTTCACCCAAGACTAGACTAGACAGTCAAGAGGAGAAGGTAAACACTTGCACCACACCATATTCATAACACAGGCCTTCAAAACCTACACCACCAAAACACGCACATAAAAACACAAAACACACACCTACATTCACGGAGGCTCTCAATAAAAATCTGCCCAAGCAACAGGGACCTCCAAAAGCAGAAACGCTAGCAACCTCCACCCCGCAACACAACCCAAATGACACATAGCCCACAAACTCAGCGTGCCACTCAACCACAGCCCATAAGGCATAACAACGTACCCAACACTCTATTCATAGGGGATTCTATAGTCAGGCACACTGATGTTCCACTCACCAGGCTAAATAAGGAGAAAGTTACTGTCAGCTGCCTGTCGGGTGCCAGGATCTGCCTCATAATGCACACACACAGGTCACTCCACAACAAGTACAAATATGACTCTGTCATTGTCCATGTTGGTGTGAATGACCAGAGATGTACCTCCCTGGACTACATGAAAAGAGACATGGAGGAGATGTCCGATCTTGTAGCCCAGGCAAGTATGACCCTAGCCCTGAGTAGCATCCTGCCATCACCCAGAATGATATCACACTACAAGGACAAAATGATTGACTTCAACAATTGGTTAAGCTTTTGGTGTCATTCAAAGGGGATCCAGTATCTGCCTGAGATGACATGATCGACAGAACACGATGATTTGCCAGAGATGGCCTGCACCTGTCGCCCTTGGGATTCCGGATACTGGCTAAGGCACTTGCCAACCCTACAGTGCCTTTTTTAGGCAAGGATCAAATGACAAATTCACCACTGTAACAGGAAAAAGCACGCAAAATCTGAAGGTAATGCTAGAAGTCTAAACCTCAAAATGCACTCACTCGAGGGACTCCTTAAAATGGAGAACATCGACATCTGTGCAGTGACAGAGACCTAGTTCAAAGCTCCAGAGAACACCCCTGCATTACCAGGCTATAATTCATACCACACCTTTTGCTACCTAACCTGGACCGAAACACTAAAGGTGGAGGCGTGTCCATATTCATTAAGGATATCCACACCTCCAGGCTAGTTGCTCAGCATAATGCATCCGAGATTATCCAAGTGCAACTAACTCTGGGCAAGACCGCAATCCAAATTCTAGCTTGCTACGAATCCCCCACCATGCCACAGGATTTCCACTCCTCATTTCTTGATACAATGGAAAATATTACGGTACAACCTAACACCATAATAATGGGTTTTTTCAACTACCCCACCATTAACTGGGAAAACTACTCATGTACCAACTCTTATGCTCAACATTTTCTGGAATTCATAAATTCCAACACCTTGGATCAACTTATCCACACCCCCACCAGGGGCAGCAATATCCTAGACCTGGTCATTACCAACATGGGCAACAGGTGTTCCACACCAGAGGTCAATTCCTTGTTGGTCAGATCTGACCACAAGCTAATCAACCTAGACATCCACATCCTGCCCCCACCCTCCATTAGGGAAACCACCATAAAAAAAATTCTCCAAAGCCAACCTCACACTTCATAAGACAGAAGTGGCAAACTTCACGACACCCATGCAGACAGACAATATAGGTATGACTACTGAATCCTACACAAATGCACTTTATAAGCACTTACATGAGTGCATGGATCGTGCAATCCCTAACAGAACCAAGATGCTACCCTCCAAACAAAAGAAGCCAATCTGGTGGTCCCCTGCCATAAACCAACTCTACAACAGAAGAAAGAAACTGTTGCAAAAGAGAGTAAAATCCCATGATTGGAGGAACTCCCTGGTCAGCTTAAGTAAGCAGCTGAGATCCCTCATAAAATTCTCCAAAGCTAGTTACGAAAACAAAATTGTCACTGATTCTAAAGACAACCACAAAGCATTCTATAAGCTATGTCAAGAATCTCAATAGCAACACTCAGATCTGCTCTGAGTTACAGCACAATGGCACTAAATATACAGAACCAACTGATACTGCCAACATCCTGGCAGATAGGTTCAGTGCTAACTTTACCCCCCCCTCTCACCCCCTAAAGGGCCCACCTCTATACCGGAAGAATGCAAAGTTCCTGTAATCATGGCTGCACAGGTAAAAACCATACTCTCCAAATCCAAGGACACAGCATCCATGGGACCTGGCAACATCCCAGGCTGCATTCTACATGAACTACAGAACGAACTGGGACCCCACTTAAGTACCATCTTCAATCATAGCCTTACCTCGGGCTTTGTGCCCACTGAATGGCACACAGCGATGGTTATCCCACTCCACAAAGGGGTAGCCACCACAGGCCCCGGGAACTACCACCCCATTAGCCTGATGAGCCTGGTCTGCAAGGCTATGGAACATATAAACAATGACACTGGTAATCTCCAAACTCTGGACCCCACCCAGTTTGGGTTTATAAAAGGCAGATCATGTCTCCTAAACCTGATAGACTTCTTTGAACTGGTCTCCAAAGCCGTACATGAGGGTAAGGTGGTTTCACACAGCCTATCTAGATCTCGCCAAGGCTTTCGACACCATCCCCCACTCTGGAATTATAGATAAACTCACTAAACTAGGTATAAATCCCTGTGTCACAAGATGGGTTGCCAACTGGCTCACTGACAGAACCCACACTGTGAAAGTAGCAGACTCCAAATTCGACTTCAACCAGTGACAAGTGGAGTACCATAGGGTTCAGTCCTGGGTCCTCTCCTGTTTGGTATCTACTTCACTGAAGTACAGGTTAACACAGAAGGTCTTTGGCTAACGAAGTTCGCAGATGACTGCAAACTAGGAGCCATAATCGAAACTCCTAACGATGTGGACATCCTACAAAAGGGCCTCACTGAGACAGATGCCTGTTGTCAAAGCCATGGCCTCAAGCTCAATGCCAAAAAGTGCATTGTCAACCCTTCTGGTAAAAAAATCTGTACCCATGAACTACCACATAGGCGGTAGTCACCGAAAGTGTGATAGGAGACCTTGGGACACAGGTGGACAGTAGTCTCTCCTTTGATAATCACATCGCCACAGTAGTCAGGAAATTCTTCTACATGGCACACCTCATCACAAAAGGTTTCTCATCCAGGAAAAAAGAGGTTAGTGTTCCCCTCTACTCATCACTCATTAGACCCATTATAGAATACAGCACCCCTTTTGGTATGTACCTCAGGACATCTACAACTGGAAAGGACGCAGGAATACCTCACAAAGAGAATCACTGGCCTCAAACAGATGCCCTACGCAGACCGTCTCAAAAAACTCCAGCTATAATCCGTTGCATATCGCCTTACTCAGAGGCAATCTCTGCCTAACATACAAAGCTATGTCAAACCCAGAGCTGCTGGACATGCTCCACTTAAAGAAATCCCAATCCCTCCAAGCTACACGCTCTAGGAACCTAAACCTTGTCACCACAATAAACAGAACATGCTGGAGGGATAGATTCCTGTCCCAGAGACTTCCCATACTCTGGAACAGACTACCTATCTATATCAAACAAAGCTCCTCATTAGCATTCTTCAAGAAAAATCGGGTCTATATTAGAACACCAAACTTTCAAAATTTCGAGTGCTCTAATATCGACCCGTTTTCAGCGAACGCTGAAAATATTGAAGAAACAGAAAAACAAATTTTTTCCTAGGAAAAGAATTCAGTTGTCCGTTTCTGTTGCTTCGGTATTTTCAGCGCTGTGGTCGAAAGTTACGGGTCAGGTTCAGGTAAGTGTGCGATTGTGTGGACGTGAGGGTTAGGGCGGGTTAGGTGAGTTAGGGTTAGGGGGCGAGTCAGGTAAGTGTGCGATTGTGTGGACGTGAGGGTTAGGGCGGGGTAGGTGAGTTAGGGCGCGGGTGAGGTGACTGTGCGATAGTGATGGACCTTAGGGTTAGGGTTTGGGTTAAGGTAAGTGGATAGTTAGTGGTGTATGCATAGTTTAGTGTAAGGTTAGGTGTAAGTTTAGGTGTATGTGTGTGGATTGCGGTTTGTTTGGTGTGCTTGTGTTGTGTGTATGTGTTTTGGAACAGCAAATTTTTTCCCTAAGAAAAAATTTGCTGTTCTGTATGTTCGATGTTTTAAATTTTCGATTAATAGGGTTCGATATTAGAACTCTCGAAATTTTGAAAGTTTGGTGTTCTAATATAGACCCGAAAAATCTTGATGATTGGATGGGAAATAAGAAGGCAGATCATGTCTCCTAAACCTGATAGACTTCTTTGAACCGGTCTCCAAAGCCGTACATGAGGGTAAGGTGGTTTCACACAGCCTATCTAGATCTCGCCAGGGGATCACTTCTGTGGCTCTGCTTGACAGGGGCACAGGAGAATAATTTTCTTGGGTAGCGAAAGCCAGGGTACCTTTTTGGCTAGGCTTATATAGGCCATAGGACCAATAGCCTAGTACCCATCTATGAACCTATGAAATAGGTTCACAAGATTGTGTCAGCGAGGTGTGAAACGGTCACTCTGAGCACAAACGAAAGAGGAAGAAAGAGAACACTTGTAACACACTGGAGACTAGTGACAGTAAATAATCAAAAGAACTTCTTTGCAGACAGTTTGCGTTTTCATACAATGGAGTACTAGAATAGATGGTGTATAGAAATCTGCAAAGGTTTTCAACAACATATGGTACAGGTGCAGAAAGTTTGTGAGGGAAGGTAGGGACTTATGAGAGGTACAATGTTCATTAAGGAGCCAGCACATGCGCTTACTGTGTAATCCTACCATAAAGCACAGGTAATGTAACCATCACTCAAGGACACTCCTGTCAGTGTTGTACAAGGCTCTGACAGGCCTGCACTAGGCCCAATAGTGTTATCAGACCAAATCCAGTTCAAATGTTGGGCATGAATTACAGACCCTGCTAACCAAGGACATGGTAAACAGTGACTGGAAACCAATTTCAAGAACATATTAGCTTCCAGGATGTTGCATACTCTTTGCCCTCCAGGTCTGAAGCCTTTTGATAATGCCCTAACAAAAGCCTGCATTTGTAGGTGGGACCTTTTTGTCAGTCCCTGGCCATGCTCTAGGTTGGGGATGTGTGCACTTGCATTCAACCACTGCCATTCTGTGTCATCTTTCAATTAAACCAAGGTCCCATCTGCTTAAGTTGGTGGTAGCTCAGGTAGATTTAAAAGACCTGTGGTAGCTATCAAAAAGAGGTAGGGGAACTTCCCCAAGACCCTGGCCAAATTTTCTCCTAGTCATATAAATACCACTTTGGCTCTCCCCTGAAAAAAGGCCTCTCTCTTAGTAGGACTAACCCAGTCAACACAGAATAAATAAATAAATAAAATAAATATTGAGAGTCAAGCGGAGACCTCTTCCTGCTGCATCTTTGAGTAGCAAGGGTGAATGTTTGGTGCTTAAAGTAGTACTTCACATCATGCTACTTTCCTCCATGCAGTAGTGACATTGGCAGCGCAGGTCTGGGCCTACGATTTCATGGACCATAAATACTTGCACATTTTTAGTGCTTTGGCAATCAAACATGAGAACTCTTTATGATGAATATCAGGCTCAAGGTCAGAACAGCGCAAACAGCAGAAAAACAAAAGCTAGAGGTTTTAAGGGCTACGTGTGCTTTCCTAGGGAAGGATGCAACAACCCAGAGAGTGAAAGTGTAGGGAACAAGGAAAATGCACAGTTAAGGAAGCTTTACCGCAAAACAGTTGAAATAACACGGAATTATAATAATCCAAATAACAGACCTCTAGAGGGCTTCTGATGTTAGATCTCATCATATTTCCAAAATAGGCCAAGTCTAATAAGACCAGTACTTAAGCTGTTTATGTACATCAGGGGTATGCATTAGTGTTTTCATGCTGTTTTTTTTGTTTGTTTGTTTTTTTAAACTTACTTTCCTCTAAGAAAAAAAAAAGAATCAGGAATCTAGTGTGATTCATTCAAAGTATTCTCTGCAACAACTTTGGACATAAGCATGTCTTTTTTTTTTTTTTTAAAGAGATCTTGTCTTTTCAGAAGAATGTATATGGCTAGTAACACCAGAAGGCTCAGAGTGTTGAACTCTGAATTAACATCACCACAACTACAAAAATAATTTTCTGGGGTACACTTTTAATGCTTGTTATGAAAGCAAGTTTCAAAATACCAGAGTAAGCATTTCTGTCATAAAATTTAAAATCCCACACTGGTGACAGACTACATCTGAATGCCTGATGGAATCTTGTCATTTTTAATGAAACCGCTTGAGTTGCACCTTTCTGGAGACACTGGAACACATGAAGGTCCTACCAAACACCCTGATATTGGGCGATTTCAATTACCCTACCATTCACTGGGAAAACTACTCAAGTACAAATTCCCAGGCCCAGCGCTTCCTGGAATTCATCAACTCAAACACCCTGGATCAGCTGCTAAACTCCCCTACCAGAGGTGAAAACATATTGGACCTGGTCATCACCAACATGGGGGACAGGTGTTCCACACCAGAGGTCAACCCGTCACTGGTTATATCAGACCATAAACTAATCACTCTGGATGTCCACACCCCACCACCACCCCCAAAACTAAGGTAAAAAACTTTTCTAAAGCAAACTTCACCTTACTTAAGACAGAGGTGGTAAGTTTCACAGTTCCCACGCTAAAGGATAATGCTGCCCAAGATGCAGAAACCTTTACAAATGCAATGTATGAGCACCTACATGGATGCATGGATCATGCTATCCCTAGCAAAACCAAGACTCACTCCTCTAAAAGTAGGAAACCAGTTTGGTGGACCCCTGCAATAAACAGGCTATACAATAGGAGGAGGAAATCAGTTCAGAAAAAAAGCAAATCCCAAGAAGGAAAGACATCCCTGATCAGTATCAGTAAGAAACTGAGGTCCCTTCATGAAATCATCCAAGGTTAACTTCGAAAGAAAAATAGCCAAGGATTCAAAAGATAACCACAAAGCCACCTTTAGCTATGTTAAGAATCTAAGTGGCAACTCGCAGATATGCACTGAACTAGTGCAAAATAGCACAAAATATACTGAACCTACTGGTACTGCCAACATCCTGGCAGATAGACTCAGTGCAAACTTCACCTCCCTCTCACCTCCAAAAGGGCCCACAACAATACCAGAAAAGTGTAGTGTCCCAAAAATCACAGACGCACAGGTGAAAACAGCCCTTTCAAAAGCTAAAAACACAGCGTCAATGGGACCAGATGGTGTCCCAGGCTGCATCTTGCACGAACTACAGAACGAACTAACCCCCCATCTAAACATGCTGTTCAACCTCAGCCTCTCCACAGGCTACGTGCCCATAGAATGGCGCACAGCAACGGTTATTCCTCTCCAAAAGGAGGGGCCACAACTGACCCTGGCAACTATCGCCCCATAAGCCTGACTAGCCTGGTCTGCAAGGAACTCATTAACAAAGACATTGGGAACCTCCAAATACTTGACCCAATCCAGTTCGGCTTTAAGGGCAGATCCTGCCTACTAAACCTGATTGACTTCTTCGAGACAGTCACCAAGGCCATAGACGAGGGAAAGGTGGTTCACACAGCCTACCTTGATCTCGCCAAGGCTTTCAACACCATTCCCCACTAGGGTATTACAGAAAAACTCACCAGCCTGAACATAAACGCCTACATCACGAGATGGGTTGCCAACTGGCTTATAGACAGAACTCACACGGTAAGAATAGCGGGCTACAGGTACGACTCTAAACCAGTCACAAGTGGTGTCCCGCAAGGCTCGGTCCTGGGACCCCTACTGTTCGACATATACTTCTCAGAAGTACAAGCAAACACAGGAGGACTATGGCTAACCAAGTTCGCTGATGACTGCAAACTGGGAGCCATAACTGACTCTCTGGCTGACACGGACATCCTCCAAAAGGGCCTTACTGAGACGGACATCAAGTGTCAAAGTCATGGCCTCAAGCTAAATGCCAAAAAATGCACAGTCATCCCATTTGGGAAAAACAAGACACCCACGAATTACCACATAGGTGGCAGCCCCCTTAATACAGAAGAAGTAATAAGAGATCTGGGGAGCCAGGTAGATAGTAATCGCTCCTTTGACAATCATATTGCCAAAGTAGTTAGGAAATCCTTCTATGTGGCCCATCTAATTACTAAAGGGTTCGCATCTAGAAATAAAGAGGTTATAGTGCGCCTCTACTCGTCACTCATTAGACCCATCATACAGTACAATGCCCCATTTGGGGATTACCTCAAGACACTTCCAACAGCTAGAAAGACCACAAAAGTATCTCACCAAAAGGATTACTGGTCTCAAACATATGTCCTATGCAGCCCAACTGAAAAAACTCTGAGCTGTACTCAGTGGCATATCGCTTACTCAGAGGTGATCCCTGCCTGACTTACAAAGCCATGTCCAACTCAGAATTGATGGACATGCTCCACCTAAAAAAATCCAAGTCACTGCGAGCCATGCGCTCTAGTGAGCTAAACTTCGCCACAACAATAAATAGAACATGCTGGAGGGATAGATTCCTATCACAGAGACTCCACATGCTTTGGAACAAAGTTCCAAATTACATCAGGCAGAGCCCCTCACTAACACTCTTCAAGAGAAACCTTGACGAGTGGATGGGTAACAGAAAATACACCCCTGGGATCACTTCATTGGCTCTGCTTGACAGAGGATCAGTTAATCAATGGGGCGGTGAAAGCCGACACACTGTGGCTAGGCTTGTAAATGCTCTCGGACAGATAGCCTAGTACCTACCTATGAACGATTCAGGGTTGTCATGCTGTGTTTACAGGCTGACAAGGCTGTGATACACACACACCATTAAGGAAGAATAAGCCACAATGATTAGGCAAAGACAGACTGTAGACAATCCAAAGACTAAAGTACTAAAGAAGAAAAAGGCATCTTAGTGGTTAGCTTGGGTGATAAGTGGACCCTCTTTAATTGTGCTATATAAAAGTTCCTTACAGCAGGTTTCCTAACTTTTGATAAGATATGAAACACTCTGCCTCTGAAATATATGTCTTGAAATGATCAGCACTGTCAAGTTGAGATCACTGAGGAAGCGTCAGAATACTTTTTCATGTTGCTGACACAGTAATGAATGGGTAACAAAGCCCAGAAGAGCAATGGGAAATCATCCATAGGAGATAGCAAGTCTGTGATGTTTTCTGCTGATACAGTCTCATCACAATACTGAGCTCGATCCTAGTTTGACTTGGAGAGTCAGAAGAGTTGGAGGGGAAAATAAAATGCAGACCCTGATCCCAAATGAAACAAAAAGGCTGTATGTCAGGGATCCTAAATCGAAACCTTGAAATCTGAGCAGTATACATGGAAAACAGAGATACACCTGTGGAAGACCCCAAGCCTTTGTAATAGTCTGAGAATCTGGATTTTTTGGACTGCTGTGCATGTGTGTGATTACATACACCTCTATCTATACATATGCGCGCGCACACACACATGCGCAGCCTAGACTGCACGGTACCATGGTACTATCCAGGGCAACACTTTAACAGACAATTTGCACAGCTGACTGGAATGAGTTAGTTTGCTTGCTAAGACTCCTTATGTGGGATATAGTGCCTGTCCTGATAATCACTACTTGTGGGGACACAATGTGCATGAGACAAAATAGTTTTACAACTGATCAAACTATCCATATTTCTTTTACATATGTATGTTTTGGGACCACATATTTGGTTTTTACTGTACCTGTATTGACAACGTCTAACAATAATGTCTCTAAGCATAATCTAAGGCATTTATTACACTGTCCCTTAATGTAGGGAAACCCCACAGAGAGGTTTTTATGGTCTGTTGACCAATCCAGATATAGCAGCACAGCTGACACCAAGGTTATTTGATTTTCTATCCGCGATGCTTAATCTCACCTAGACTGGAAGAACCAGTGTGTTTCTTCCAATTTTGACTCATATTAGAAAATATATTTATGCAGGATTCAGTTAATCCCAATGCCCTGAGATGCTGTCCTACTATGATTAAATTATAATGACTCAAGTGTCAAAGAACACTGTTTTGGTGATGCTCTCATCAATATTGTGTGCTGCAGTATTTGGTATGGAATCTAAATACTGCAGTCCTTGGGCTGGTTATAAATGAGGATAAATAATGGGATACATTCGTACTGTATCCAATGATCTGTAAAGGAACCCCTCTATCTGTAGTCTGTGACTGTTTTCTCTTCTCTCAACTGGATATTCTTCTCTGAACCTGTTGTGCAAAGGGACAAGTACACCAACCCACTAGTGTTCAAGTCATTCTGCATACTAGAGGAGCCTGCCTAGACCCTGAGCACTGTAGTTCACCTCCAAACAATGAATTTGTACGTTTTTGGTAAATTTGGAAAAACAATGAAAATGTTGCAACTTACAAGGATAAACTTGCCATATACATGGAACTCCAGCATTAGCTCCTGGTGGTGAGAAACATAACAGTGTGTATGTGGTAGGTGGGAGGGTAATTTGTGCCCATAGTGAATTCCATTACCATTACAATCAACTGATATGAAGAGGAAGAAGAAGAAAACAGGATCAATCCCACTCAAACTTTTCTGGTAAAAAAGACAGATAAATATTTATTTTTATTTATTTTATATTTGTTGACCAGGATAGTCTGACTGGATACATGCCCATTTTCAGCAGAAGTCCGGGGAGAAAAGCTCCAAACACCACATACCAAAAAAATAATACAGGAAAAATCATATCATCAATACATGTTGCAAACATTTTACAGACTCTGTTCAGTCAAGCAAGTTATACATTTGATCATTATTAAACTTATATAAGTATCTAAATTAACAATTATGTCACAGCTTGTATAAAGTACTGTTTGGTGCACAATTATAGAAACGAGCTAATCAGGCTTAGAACAAGGACATAACCAGTGTTTCTTAAAATGTTGTCTGAGACTTTTTTGAATTGAGTTAGTGAGGACACTAGAGTAAGGTTGGCAGGAAGAGAGTTCCAAGTTTTGCTGACAGAGTTGGCAAACAGGGAGTCCCCCAGCTGAGTTATTGGCTTTGAATGTTTGAACCAGCAGTTTGTTAGATAAGTGAAGTGGCCTGAGGTTACTGCAGGGGCGAATGATATTTTTAAGTGCAGGCGTATTTTCAGGTTGGTTGAGTACTTTATATGCCACTATAAGCTGGTTGTATCGAAGTAGGCTAGTTAATTCAAGTCATCCTAGAAGATTTAGGTTATGACAGTGGTGTGTCCTAAATGTAGCAAATCCAGCAATGTGGTTATAACAGCTAGACAGCTAGCTAAGGTCAGATTTGTTCAGATTGGTGAATAAAGGGATGGCATAGAGAAGGGTAGAGAGTAGATGGGAACGGCCAATAGCAGTTCTAGCAAGTGAAGTAAGAAAAGGTTTAATCTTATAAAGGGAGCCAAGTTTTTTATTAATGGTTTTGATAGTTTGATTGACATGTATATCAAATTTAAGGTTATTATCTACTATAACACCTAAGAGTTTAGTTTGGGCTTCTGGGGAGACAATGGTGCCATTATTAGATTTAAAGGTAAAGACTAGTGATGAGGACTACGAGTGGTCGAAAAAAGTAGCAGCTTTGTTTTGTTAGGGTTTAAGATCAGATGATGATTAGAGAGCCAATTTTCAACAGTGTTAAATGTATTCTTGGACAATGTCATTAGTTTTGTCTGGGAGATGGCTGAGCAGATTAAAGTGGAGTCATTTGCATATTGAATGCAGGTTGCATCTAGGATGACAGCGTGGAGGTCATTAATAAAGATAGAGAAAAGAAGGGGTCCTAGTATAAAGTCCTGGGGGACTCCTAGGGTGATGGGTAGAATGAAGGATAGTTTGTCCTGCCATAGGACAGCCTGTTGTCTACCACAGAGGTAGGATTGAAACCATTGGAGAGTGTGGTTATCTAAGGAGAAGGCCTTCAAAGTATGGATGAGTTTTTGGTGGTTAACCATATCGATGGCCTTGGAGAGATCAAAAAAGAGTTCTGAGGTTAGTTTATTATTTTGATTAGGGTTTATGACATCACAGAAGGAGAGAAGGGCTGAGGTAGTACTATGGAATGGCCTAAAGCCATGCTGAGAGCTAGCCAACAGATTGTTCTGGATAAGATAATGCAGGAGTTGTTTATGGATGCACTTCTCCATAATTTTAGCCAGCGGTAACAGAATAGCTATGGGTCTGAAGTTTGACAGTTCAATGGAGCTACCTCCTTTATGGAGTGGTATAACATGGGATATTTTCCATATGGAGGGGATGGTAGCTTCAGATACGGTTCTATTGATTAAGATGGAGATGGGGTATGCTATGGCATCTGCAGCTTTTTGCAGATACACTGCAGGGAGGAGATCAGCAGATAGGGTGGCTGGCTTTAATTTCTTAATTAGGGTACTGATAAGTGATATAGGCACTGGTTGAAAGTTAAAGGAGAGTTGGGTACTGGGTATAGCGGCAGTTGAGTTAGAGCAACTGGGAGTTAGCTGACTAGCTAGGGACTGGATAGCCTCTGTGAAGTAACTATTAAATGTCAACAACGTAGTCCAAGGAACCCGACACTTACTAACCAACACTAGACCAAAACTGTTCCCAGGACAAAACCACAATGCAATATAATACACAATATCTCCTTTATTGTAACACAGTAAAATGGTTGAGCGCTTTCATCTACCCAACGTAGATTTCATCAGAACACTTGTACATTCAAAACCTGCCCATTAAATACTTTAAAATACCCACCTTTTACACCACCTGATCAATTAACTATCATTAAGTTTTAAAAACATAAGGCAACAGTACATAAAATCAATATGGTCATGATACCACTAAATAATATAAATATAATTAAAATTAAAACTGTCCCATATTTCAAGACACAATCTTGTTTGTCTGAAGGTATATTTATATAGTGCATAGAACCAAAAACAAAAGCCACAACATTACATGTTGACAGTGTATAGTATATATTATACTGAGAATACATAAGATATTTCATTGTGTTATGTATATAAATAGCCTATAAATTACTTAAAAAATATTTATATAAATAGATAAATATCTGAAGAGTAAATTTATGCACATCTAATAGATATTTAATTTCCAATAAGGGGTTTAGTAGGGACATATTCATTTATACCAGGGGGACTGGCTGCATTAAGTCTAATTTGCCATTTAATTTCTTTTTCCCCCAGTATAGCTTTAATGTTACCTCCCCTTGGGTTAGTATCAACCATTTCTAAGATAGCAAATTTAAAGCAATCACAACCTACACTACTAGCTAAATGTCTGTAAAGAGCATTGTTCATATCTTTCTTTTATATACAATACAGATGTTCATAGATTCTATTGCGTAATCTTCTGTCCGTTTTTCCAACATAAAAACTAGGACAGGAAGTGCACTTCCCCAAATATACAACATGTTGGGACTGACAATTTCCTTTACAAAAAGATATTCTACTTTTTATATTATTGTCTAAATGCTCTCCATCTGTAGTAAAAAGGAACATTGATGGCAATGTCCACATTTCCTAGTCCCTTTCATGTCATTCTTCCCAACATGATCTCTATAGTTAGACCTAACATCAATCATTCTTTTGAAGTTCATCCCTGTTTTATAAACATAGGTGGGTCTCTCACCTAATTTCTCACATATTCCTTCATCACTAGTAAGTATATTCCAATTACTGTCTATAATCTTTCTAACTTCCCCTACATGTTGTCCAAATTGTAAAATACATGCCCTTCGATATTGTTCCCCTGTTTTATTACATCTATTTACATTGGGTGATGAAAATCCCTTTCCTAGGACTGGTGGGTATTTGTTACCCCATTCTCTTATGACATATTCAGTCACATCCTTTATCATATGTTCAGGGTAAAGTCTTTGTCTAAATAGATTACCAATGAATGCCATCTCAGTGATCATATCTTCCCTAATAGATGTCATCCTGGCCGCCCTTGTACACTGTCCTTTTAATATACTATGTTTCTGTGTATAGGGATGATTACTAGAGAATTCCAGATAGGCATTACAAAAGGTATCTTTTCTGAAAATCTTGGACTGATAACAAATCTATCTTCTCCCAATCTAATTCACTGTGTTTATTTAGACTGTTGATAAATCTAGTCACCCCTTCAACTTTTGGTATACAAGAAAACAAATCTTTTACATCGATAGTGACAAATAATAACTTAGGATCCCATATTTCTTGTTTGAACTTCCCAAGAAACTCCCAAGAATCTCTAATATGTGATATCTTGGAATAAATATGTTTTAACCATTGGTCTATAACTTTACCAAAAGGAAAGGCTTTACTACGGCTTCCAGAGATGATAGGTCTGAAAGGAGGATCCCTGATGTTTTTGTGTATTTTAGGATTATTTATTTATTTATTCCTAAATAAACACAGTGAATTAGATTGGGAGAAGATAGATTTGTTATCAGAATTTATAAATATAGTACTCGATAATAACTTTATATATTTTGAGGGAGAGTACTACAAACAAATAGCAGGCGTAGCTATGGGGGCAGCATGTGCCCCCATATACGCCAATCTAGTATTATTGGACTGGGAGGAGGAATTTGTTTTGGATTCGCCCTGGAAAGAATACATATGGTGTTATGTAAGGTATCTGGGATGATTTGTTTATACTTTGGAAGGGGGAAGAGGAGAATTTATTCAAATTTATGGATTATATCAATGATAGTACCCCATATTTACAATTCACCTACAACATCAGTAGGACAGGGATCAATTATCTTGACACCTACATATTTACTGACGGGAACACCTTCCAGTCCAAGATCTTTAGAAAAGATACCTTTTGTAATGCCTATCTGGAATTCTCTAGTAATCATCCCTATACACAGAAACGTAGTATATTAAAAGGACAGTGTACAAGGGCGGCCAGGATGACATCTATTAGGGAAGATATGATTACTGAGATGGCATTCATTGGTAATCTATTCAGACAAAGAGGTTACCCTGAACATATGATAAAGGATGTGACTGAATATGTCATAAGAGAATGGGGTAACAAATACCCACCAGTCCTAGGAAAGGGATTTTCATCACCCAATGTAAATAGATGTAATAAAACAGGGGAACAATATCGAAGGGCATGTATTTTACAATTTGGACAACATGTAGGGGAAGTTAGAAAGATTATAGACAGTAATTGGAATATACTTACTAGTGATGAAGGAATATGTGAGAAATTAGGTGAGAAACCCACCTATGTTTATAAAACAGGGATGAACTTCAAAAGAATGATTGATGTTAGGTCTAACTATAGAGATCATGTTGGGAAGAATGACATGAAAGGGACTAGGAAATGTGGACATTGCCATCAATGTTCCTTTATACTACAGACGGAGAGCATTAGTTTAGACAATAATATAAAAAGTAGAATATCTTTTTGTAAAGGAAATTGTCAGTCCCAACATGTATATTTGGGGAAGTGCACTTCCTGTCCTAGTTTTTATGTTGGAAAAACTGACAGAAGATTAGGCAATAGAATCTATGACCATCTGTACTGTATAAAAAAGAAAGATATGAACAATGCTCTTTACAGACATTTAGCTAGTAGTGTAGGTTGTGATTCCTTTAAATTTGCTATCTTAGAAATGGTTAATACTAACCCAAGGGGAGGTAACATTAAAGCTATACTGGGGGGAAAAAGAAATTAAATGGCAAATTAGACTTAATGCAGCCAGTCCCCCTGGTATAAATGAATATGTCCCTACTAAACCCCTTATTAGAAATTAAACATCTATTAGATGTGCATAAGTTTACTCTTCAGATATTTATCTATTTATATAAATATTTTTTAAGTAATTTATAGGCTATTTATATACATAACACAATGAAATATCTTATGTATTCTCAGTATAATATATACTATACACTGTCAACATGTAATGTTGTGGCTTTTGTTTTTGGTTCTATGCACTATATATATATAAATATACCTTCAGACAAACAAGATTGTGTCTTGAAATATGGGACAGTTTTAATTTTAATTATAATTATATTATTTAGTGGTATCATGACCATATTGATTTTATGTACTGTTGCCTTATGTTTTTAAAACTTAATGATAGTTAATTGATCAGGTGGTGTAAAAGGCGGGTATTTTAAAGTATTTAATGGGCAGGTTTTGAATGTAGAAGTGTTCTGATGAAATCTACGTTAGGTAGATGAAAGCGCTCAACCATTTTACTGTGTTACAATAAAGGAGATATTGTGTATTATATTGGATCGTGGTTTTGTCCTGGGCACAGTTTTGGTCTAGTGTTGGTTAGTAACTATTAAATGTGTTGGCAACATCCGGGGTTTCAGGTCTAAAATCTGGAACCCTCCTTGAACAGTCTACAAATGGGACTCATGCAGCAAAAATGCCAGACATGTATAAGCCAGACAAATGCACAGGGATTAAGACTTGAAAGGCAGAACCCTGAAGCACTTGTAGAGGTCTATCCCCTCCAGTCAGAGACCAAACAATAATGCCTGAAGGTGAAAACCAATGACTAACCGCAAGCAACGCAAATACTTCCAATGACGGGATTCTTGATGTAAGCAGTGGAAGAAGCTCTGTATCTGGTGAGGTGGCTTCTGCAGATGCAGCATTTTCCAAAAAGTGTTTCACCATCTTTACACCCCCCCCCCCCCCGAGGGAAACAACAACGTGGCTGTAGATGGACTGCTTAACAGAAGCCAGACCTAATCTCCCTAAAGAAAAGTATAAGAACGGTTACTTTGGTTATGAAACTTCTGCATTAGTTTCACACAGAACCTTAAAGGATGGAACTTGCCCACATCTGAAGGGGTCTTTCTCCCTGATTTTTGTCGCAAGAGTAAAATTGAGAAATGGAACAACTAACCGACAGACAATTCTGTAACAACATTTTGAAGAAAACATGTTCTAAGGGACAAGTAGTAACACAGAATAGTACTAAGGGATAGTTTATCATTGTGAAAGACAACATATTTCACTATAAATAAGGAAATGAAAACTGTGAGAACCACCCTGCAGAGATGGAAGCCACCAAGAGAAGTATATACCAGGAGGTGAGATTCAATGCTATCAAACCAGTAGGATGAAACGTGGGAAGGGGCAAGCTCTTCATTTAAGACGTTCATGCTTCAACAAAGCTAATGCTTTTTTCAAAGGGGACCAGAGGTACTGAACCCTGTTTAGAAAGAGCCTGACCAGGGCAAGTGAGCCAAAAACCTGCCCTTTGCAATGTTACAATGAGCAGAAGGCGGTAATAAATGCATCATGATAATGGAATAACTGAAACCCAAATCATAGCTGCATGAATCTGTCAGAATCACCTTCATGATTTTTCTAAACTATGATACAGAATCAGAATTGGGCGGCCATGGTGGTGCAGCAGTTAGCGTTGCCACCTCACAGCAAGAGGTTCTCCGGTTCGATCCTCGGCTGAGGTGTCTTCTGTGTGGAGTCTGCATGTCCTCCCTGTGGTTGCGTGGGTTTCCTCCGGGTGCTCCGGTTTCCTCCCACATCACAAAGACATGCTGTAGGTGGATTGGACACACTAAATTTGCCCTAGGTGTGTGTGTGTATGTGTGTGCCTTCTGTGGAAGGTTGGGTGCTGGGCTGGCAACTCGACACTGTAAAACTCCACTGCCAATCATGAGCAGACAGGTGATCCGCTGTGGCGACCCTTAAACGGGAAAAAGTCGAAAGAAGATGATGATGATACAGAATCAGAATTGCCTAGACATAAGTAAGGCCTTGCTGAGTCTAATTATGGTGGCCATCAAAAAAGCAATTACTAGAAAATGGAAATCAAAGTCTAAACCAATTGTACTAGAAAGTAGTAAATATAGTAGCAGAGATAAAACAACTGGAACTGCGATCTTTAGAAAAGGGTAGGAGCAAATTACATAGGAAAACATGGGAACTGTGGGAATAATACATACTGGGAGGAATGAGGTTTACAAGAAGGCAGGATTTGAATGAGCTATGCAATGTTTGAATGACAATGATTGGATAGACTATAAATGATGTATAATGTTTACAACTAAAATGATGTCAATATGGTTTGTTTTCATTTATATAAATCTATGATTTCGTCTGTCATAGGTGATGATTTATTAAAGATGTTTCTTGTTTAAAACAAAAATACAACCTGCATACTCACCAAATATGGAGGTACAGGAAATCTCTCTGTCAAACGAAACTCTTTTACTGAAAAGAGAACATCCACTGCAGGGAAGGCTGCCGAGCTATTATCTGTTGATTTGTTCATGTCCTTGCAAAACACAGATAACTACTAAAAACATGTAACATAACATAGGTGCAGGGAGTAAAACCCTCTTTATAGGGATATGCTTGGCCTTGCTCCTCACTTCCATAAATACTGTTAATATAAATTTGTTTCCTCAGATATCAGTGAAGTGGTTCACTGAAGAACAGTGAGTCTGCTAAAGGCACCAAAATCCTTCTTAATCAGCTTTAGCCACCTCCAACATGCCAAGTGGAAGACCTAATGGAATCAAGGGATCTAATGCAGGAACAATGCCCTATAGGGAAAGAATCTACTTCCTCAACTGAGGGGGACTTCACTGGTTTAGGTACAGAAGATTTCCTGTAATATCAGTGACCTGAAAGACTAAACCCACATCCTTCTAAACCATGCTGGAGTGTAAAGGATAAAAGATGCTCTTTCTGCTCTACAGAGAATGAAGGGAAGATACAAACAAATTTCTCTCATTACAGAAGAGAATAGGGGGTCCCCTATATTCTCTCTCTTGTCCTGCAGAACCAAGAAGAAATGAGAGAGGACGACATTCTTCCAGGTAGCAAACATGGTATATGACACTAGCCAAACTCCATGAAGGTGTAGAAAACAAAATAGCAAAACAAAAATCTGAACTAGCATGGCATCTATGTCATTTCAGGTATACAGAAAACAATATGTGGGTGAATGTATAGCAGTAGACTAGGACATTGATTCCCACTTCTCTGGGAAAATACCAGTAAATAGGATCTTAGGAGGTTACTAGGCTAATGGCTGCAGGGCCTTTACAACCTAGTTAAATTTAACATGTGTTCCCAAGGGTGTCTGGTTCAAGCAGGCACTAAAATCATCACCTATTGCCCCTGTCCAAGAGGGACAAAGGTGGAACACCCAGGGTAAATTTCTGGTTACCCATCCAATCATCCAAATTATGCTTAAATAGGGCCAATGAGGGGCTTTATTTAACATGAATAGGAAGCTTGTTCCAAAGGTGGGGCAACCTCTGTGAGACAAATCTCTCTCTCCAGCAAGTTCTATTGATGTCACATACCAGGTCATTTGAGCGAGTGACCAGTGTGTCATTTGACTTGTGAATGTGAAGCATTTCATTAATGCTGGGTAAGAGATTGCTCTATATGCAAGGCACATGTCGCCTCTGAGCAGTCTGTACAACACAGAGTAAAGTGGCAATGATTTCATTCTGTCTGGGTAAGACAGATGTTGAAGACCCTGCATTTTCTTTGTAAGGAACATCTGTGGTCTCTCCAGTTTCTGCAGGTGTTTGGAAAGTAACATACCAAAGGAAGCATTGTACTCTATTATTGGCCTGATGTGGGAATAGTACAGGTGGGTTATAACCTCTCTTTTTCTGAACGCAATGTCCTTACATATGAGATGAGCAATATACAATGCCCTTTTTGCCACTGTGAAGACATGGTGATCAAAGTTAAGGTTGTTGACCTGTGTGCCCAGATCTCTCACCATGACTGTGTGCTTAGGGTACTGCTATTGATGTGGTAGTTTGCAGGAACATCACCCTTGCCGAAGGGGATGATAATGCATTTTTTTGCATTAAGGTTAAGACCATGACTTTGGCACCAGTAATTAGTCTGCGTAAGACTTTCTTGAAGGATGCTGACATCATTAGGGATTTCAATGATTGCTCCCAGTTTGTAGTCAGCCACAGTTCTTTAGTTTTAGCCTGTACTTCGGATAAGTACAGTCCGAACAGCAGGAGTGCCAGAAGCAATCGCTCTGGAACACCACTGGTTATGGGTCTGCTGAAGGAGGTGGAGTCCCCTATTTTCACTGTATGAGTTCCATCAGTGAGCCAGTTTGCAACCCACCAGACAATATATGGGTTGATATGCAGCTGAGTGAATTCATCAATAATGCCTGAGTGGGGGATTGCGTCAAAGGCCTTGGCTAAGTCTAGGGTAGGCCATATGCACAGATTTTTCCCTTATCTAGGGCTTTGGTGACTGTCTCGAAGTAGTCCACCAAGTTTAACAGACAAGATCTCCCCATGACAAAGCCAAACTGGGTGGGGTTGAGTGTTTCATGATTTCCTACATCTTTGTTAACAAGTTCCACGATGATTCATTCCATGGCCTTGCGGATAAGGCTGGTCAGGCTAATGGGTCTACAGTTCCCGGGGTCCATGGATGCACCTTCCTTGTGCAAAGGGACGATGGTAGCTATTTTCCATTCTGCTGGGATGAAGCTAGTGCTTAGGCTGTGATTAAAAAGCGTGCCCAATGGTGATGGTAATTCCTGTTTTAACCCATGTAAAACACAGCCCGGGATGTTGTCTGGTCCCATACAGGCTGCAGTTTTGGCTTTGGAAAGTGCATTTAAGACCTGCTCCTCGGAGATACCAGGTGTGGGACAGGTGTCAGAGATGCTTTGGGGTATATGTGGTGGGGGCAGGGGATTGAAGTTTTCACTGAACCTGTCAACCTGCTTGCTATATCCACAAATTCTGCATATGTAGTACCATCAACTAGGAACTCAGCTCAAAACTGGTCCTTACTTTTGAGGTTACGGATGTAACTAAAGAATGCCTTGTGGTTATCCTTAGTTAGAGATGCTAATCTGGAATAATAGTTGGCTTTGGAGGACTTCACTAGAAGTCTTATTTGCTTGTTTAAGATGAGGAGGGAGTGTTTCCAGTTTTGAGACAGTTCTTTCCTACTCTTGGACAGCAGTTTCTTTCCCCTATTGTATAGCCTATTGATAGCAGTTGTCCACCAGGCAGGTTTGTTTTTCCTTCAAGATCTTGCTTTGGTTCTATCAGATATGGCAAAGTCAATACAATTGTGCAGGTGCTTGTATAAAGCATTGGTTTATAACTCAGCATAGTGTCTGTTCCATCAGTGGGGTAGGGGCTATGAAACTATTTAAGCTGTCACGTAGGAGGGTGTAATTGGCCTTGGAGAAGTTTTTTAGTCTAGTTGTTGCGAAGGGGGCGGGGGCATAGGATTTTCATAGATCTGGCATTTCATATTTACCACTTATAATACTGTCACTTTGCTTTACTGAGTGCTCTGTAAGTAGAAACTGTTTCAATTTTGCATGAATATAGATGCAGCAGGAAATTATAATGAAACATGGTAATGACTAAAATTACACTTAACAATCATGGGTATAATTCCTGGATTTTCTCATGGAAATGGAATTTCATTTTTGGAGAACTGTAAGTCAGTGTCTATTACCAATGGAGGGTAAGACTTTTACTTTCCATGGTAAGAAAATGCCTTAGTAAGGCAATGTAAAAATAAAATCATCAGTGCTTATACTTCACAGTATCCTGACTTTTTTCATATTTGTAGATAGATGTCATCTTTAAAAGTTGAGGATTATACCATCTTTAAGTTCTGAGTAGTAGACAGTGTGCAATTTAATACTCTCCAGGATTGAGAAGTTATTCAACTCAACATTAGTTGTTGCTCTTGGGGCCCAAATTAGTTTATTAGTTTATAGTAGTACATAATTTATAGAAGTGCTATAAGCAGCTATTTTTAAGCATGTTAATAATCTGTTTTTTTCATACTAATTGCTTTGAATTTTTTATTGGCTGCTTGAATCACATGGTATGAGAAGTGATGTTATTTAATTGTGATTTTTAATGTGCTAAGCAGTTCTGAAGAAGTCTTGTTAGGAAGACGAAAGCGCTTGATTGCTGTTTTTTCTAATAAAGTGGTCTTTGAAGGTGTCAGTGCCTCATTCGTTTCTTTTGGTTCTTGCTTTAAGCTACAACAATGGTGGGTCCTATGAGGGAGACCAGTGGCAAATTTAGCTACTTTTATCGTAGCAGGAGGCACATTTCTTTCTTTGAGTACTGTTTAAGTTTGTTAGGTTGGGAGTGGTGTATAACAAAGTCGGCAATAAGAAGGTGGTGGCTAGAGTTTTTCGTTCAGTATCTGTAGGGAATCCATTGATCCTATAAAGGAAGCCTAGTTTCTGGTGAGTAAATTTAATGGTGTGCAGTATATGCTGGCCATATCTGAGACTGTCAAATATTATAACACCTAGAAGTTTACTGTGAGTTAAAGTTTCAATGACAGTATTATCTGCTGACTTTATGGCAGAAATTGCTTTTGATTTGGGCAACTTTTTTGAGGTAAAAAGCATTAACTTAGTTTTATTGGGGTTGAGCAGGAGGTTTGATTCTTTGAGCCAGGTTTCTACAGAGGAGAAAGAGTTTTGGGTTATGTCTTGCAGCTTATTTACTATTGATGTTGCAAATATTAATGCTGAGTCATCTGCATACTGAACTAAACTAGCATGGTGACTGAAGGCGTGGCGGTAATTAATAAATGTATTACATAGTAGAGGATCCAGGATAGAGCCCTGAGGGACACCTGTAGTAAATGGTTATAAAGATGAGTAGGTTTGCAGCCATTTAATGGCTTGTTGCCTTCCAGATAGGTTACTAAGAAACAACAACACGGAGTATTTTGAAAGCCCCAATGAGGAGAGTCAAACGAGCAGTTGCTGGTGCAAGGCAGTTATCAAATGCCTTTGGCAAGTCTAAGAACATGGTAGACACAAGCAGACCATTGTTTCTATGTTGGTTTATTATATTGGTAAAATATAGTAGAGACTGGTGCTGTGCTGGGGCCTACAGCCATGTTGTGTTTCTGAGAGCAGGTTATTAGAGGTTAGGTATCGCATCAGCTGCATATAAATACATTTCTCTAATATTTTGGAGAGGGGGGACAGAATCGCTATCGGTCTGCAGTTATTAAACTCTGTAGATGTATCACCTTTGTGCAGTGATATGATGTAGGATTTTTTTCCATAGTGATGGAACATATCATTCTGCTATGGACCTATTACTTAGTATGGACACAGGGAAGGCTAGGACTCCTGCGGCCATTTTTAGGTAGTCCTACTATGGCTTTTTTTTGGAAAAGAGACAGAGTTTAAAATAGCAATAGAATGATGATGATTCAGAGGGATTCAGAACATACAAAGTAACGCTATTGTTTGTGAACATGTATGCAGAAAAAGCATTTAACAGGGACTGTTGGGATTTTATATTTGATGGGCCATCCAGGAGTCAATTATCCAGGAAGAGGGAGAGGGAGATATTTCATTCTTTTATCTGCAAGGCCCTATAGAGACAGAAGAAAACGGAAGCATTTTACACTAAAAGCAGTGTCCATCCAGAGTAAAGTAAAGTATTCTTTTGTGGTGGAAACCAGACAAATATGTGGTACAAGAATCCAACTATGTCCAGTCACACCATCTCGGTACCATGCTGTAATAAGACATGAATCACAGTAAAGTCAATATCCACAGCATGATGGATCACATAAGCTCAGTCAAAATGTTGATGGTCAAGAGTGAATGGAAATTTCCTGCCTCCTTCAGAAATGAGAGGCAGCTGCTAAAGTACCCTCTTTCTAATTCCAAAGCAGGGAACAGTCTCAATGGCTCCTACAGGCAGTATAGTCTGGGTCTCTCCCAGATGTTCTATGGAGATGCTTTGGTCTCCAAGTGAAGCATTTTCTGTGGGAAGAACTAAGATATCTAAAACATGGATAGGTGTGATCATGCGGCAAACCTCCTTTAGAAATGGCTCTTCGGGCCAGGGCAAACTTGGACAGCCACCCTTATGGATAACTCTTGGCTAAAGTTAGAACTGCAGCAACTGGGTTAGTCAGGTTGCCTTCCTGGGAAACCTGTATAACACAGCTTGGGGAGGCATGAATGTGTGTGTTTGTAGGCCTGCCTCAGTCTGCAAGGGGGCTGCTTCATCATTGAGAGCTGGGCTCATCTGGCCTACAAGAAAATTGAACGGGAAGGCAAATGAGGTCAAATAAGTCCTCTGTACTGTGGGTCTGAGCCTCTAACAAAATACTCAACTAAATGTGAGAGATGACCAAAAATCACATACTGCTTGAGGAAGAAAAGCATAAGCCATGCCGTCCAACACAGGCACAAGCCTGAGCCTGCTACATTTAGTGACAGCATCAGCAAAGTCAACATGAAACTGGAAGGGTCTTATGGGGGAAGATATGGTCTTTTATCAATGATGTATGGTAGTAGCTAGGGATACCAGAGAATACTGGCTGAGGGCATAATCTTACAGAAATATATGCATGTATTTGGCCTTATATGAAGTGGAATCTACGTGTTTCAGAAAATGTGGGTCTTGGGGAATATTAGACAGATGTTATATTTGAAAAGACTACAGTAATATGTTCCAAACCATGAAAATATACCCAGTGATAGTGAGAAACCATGCACCTACACAAATTAAAAGTCTGTTGTGATAAACACTGGCATTTTTCAGTATTTTTTTTTCTGAAAAGGATGGCATTTAATGACTGGGTAGACCAAATATGAACCACAGCAGCAGAGACTTTGCAAGGAATTGTAAACTGCTGAAGATTAGAAATGTAGCTACTATGAAAGCAAATGTGATATGGAATAATAGTCACAACAGATATCTAGAGGGTAAAGAAGTTAGAATGGCTATGCAAAAGTACTTAGAAAATACGAATGAACATACAGCAATGGTTTTAAGACAGCAATGTTTGATAATAACCTTAGATAACCAGATAGCTGATTTAATGTCTGAGGCATCAAAAGGTTGAAATAACAAAAATCATGAATTATGAGGATGGAAGTTTAGAAGCAAATCCAGGAAAAATTATGAATGCAATGGTAAATTATTACAGTACACTATATAAACAAGATATAGAGGTTGAGAGCAACACACATGAAATCCTAACATATTTGAGACAATTACAGCTCCCTCAGTTAACAGAAGTAGAAAAAGGGTTATTAAATCAAAGATAAGGTAAATTATAATGAAAGAAGCAATGAGAACTGAGAATACAGTGGAAACCTCTGCTAGTGATGTAATTCCAGTGGAAGTGTAGAAAAAAGGAGGAAGAGGCGGCAATAAATGTCTAACTCATATTTTTAATAATACTATCCTGGGTGGGGATGTGTCTTGGAAAGCTGCAATAGTAGTAGTTATACCAAATGTGGATAAAGAGCCTCTGCATTCTGGGTCATACTGACCCATTTTGATTCCAAATCATGGCTACAAAGTGTTTTGATGATTCTGGCAAGATGAATGGCAAAAATATTGCAAACAATAACAGACCTGGACCAACATTGGAACACAGAAGTTAAGGAAATTAACTATATTAACATAACCCATATTATTCAAAAGGATGCAATGAATAACAATAATATATTCATTTTAATCAGTCTGATTTTTGAAGAAACATTTGACAGAGGGAATAGGGAATTTATAAAGAGAACTTTGCAGCAATTGGGCTTCCACAAACATGAACAAAATTAGTATTTAATATCTACAGTGGTACTCAAGTTAAGTTGAAGTGCGGTAGTGAGCTGTCTAAAGCATTTAGTCTTAACAACAGAAACTAGGCAAGGATGTCCCCTTTTATCACTATTGGTTGCTTCTGTTTAGAGCCACTAACCAGGACATTAAACAATCCAACATAATTGGATGCAAATATAAAATGACTAATTAGGAAATTGTCCTTTTTGCAGATGACATATGTTACCACTCTGTGATATGATATAAAATTATATTTGATACACGTAAGTATTTTAATAGACTACAAATTAAGTACAGTGAAAACACGTTACAGTAATAAATTACACCCCAACATATGACTTGGTATAGAACGTCATCAAAACAAACAAAGCCAGCACAATTGTTAGAGGAAAAAGACTTTAATAAAAGTCAGCAGTCCACATACCAGTTTCGGCTAAAAGCCTTTTTCAATGCACAATACAGACTGCAATAAACAGCTCCATATTTATAGGGATGCAACAATACAATCAACCATTCAACACAGTATCTTTATAAATGTTCATTTAGACCAGGTGGAAATAAACAACCCAGTCTCACAATTCGTGCCTTTTCTTTTTTATTTAATATATTATGCCAACCCACTTTGTACTTTTTGTTTCCTAAAAACCCTATCAATAATAATAAACTGAAATTGAGCAGGTGGGTGTTTAATTGTACGTTTGAATAGTGCATTTGTAGGACATTTGTTACTTATATTACTGAAATGTTCTGACATACGAAACTTGATAAGTCTAGATATTTGGCCTACATAAAAAGCACAAGTACACACCACCAAATAAATAACCCAGTCTGTACTACAGTTTCCAAATATATTAATATAAAACAATCAAGATGTGTTTTTGGTGGTAAATTCTTTAGTTTGAAATATGTGTTTACAAAATGAACACTGGCCACATGGATGACATCCTACAATTTTACTGCCATCTAAAGTGCATTGAACAGTGTCAGTAAAAGGCACCCTACATTTATGATGATTGAAATAACCCCCTAGTACTTTGCCCTTTCTAAAGGAGAACTGACATCTGGCCCCTAGAAGATCATTCAAATGCTCGTCAGCAACAAAATGTCCCAATGTTGTACCAAGTCAAGAAAACTAAAGGTGTTGCGTCCATAGCTAGTTAGAAATCTGATAGGTTGATTAGAAGTGCTTTTATTAGTTTTATAGGAACTTCCCCTTTTTCCTGGTATCATGACTAGATGAAACATTTGGGAATTTGGTTAACAAGCAGCTGAAGAAATGTGGGAAGAAATTACTCAAAAGATTCTAAATAAAAGACTTGGTTATTTATGCACAGTGGTTCTTTACATAGGTCAGATTTATTTGTTAAAAAAAAAAGAGAGAGAGAGATTCGATAAGGAAAAATATGAAAAAGGAAATTAAGGAGTCTGTTGAGGTAACAAAAGAGAAAAAGTGCATTGGGGAACTAATACGAAGGAACAGAGTGGTTTGGGACTTCCATATTTGAAGGCAAACTATAAGGCCACACAACTTAGATTAATATATTTGATTCGAGGCATGGAATGTGTGGCCAAATGAAACGCATGATAGGCAGAGATCTGACGAGGTAATAACAGGAGCATACCTGGGCAGATTTAGGAAAGGGATAAAAAGAGCATTACCTACAACTTTGCATACATAAAATTATGAAGCAAGTCTTTATGTTAACGAAAGCTAGACCTTGGAAAACTAGAACAACACTAACAGGTTATACTGTATATAGTAATACGAAAGACACACAAGAACCTGTAATGAACAATAAGAAAAAAGAACAAAGAAACAATGTTTTGGAAGAAGATGATAAAATGAGATAATATAATGGGATGAAGCTACACTAACTTTTGGGTTATCAAACTCAGATGAACCTGCATATATACAAGTTTAATATCATAGTTCAAGGAAGCCATGCGGAGGTTAGACAGCAATTTTTTTAAACCACAAATAGCATATTTTGTAACTGATGCCAGCACAGAAATGGCAGACAAGAAAAGAGTAATAAGAACAGCACATAGGGCAATATTAGATTTGAGAAAACAGTACACTATAAATGTAAAAGCAGCATGATACAAACCATTATATAAAGATAACAGAGATAAGTGACGGGAAATATGTCTTAACCCTACATATGCAACTAAATTGTAAAAATGTATAACTTTTGCATGGAAATATCTGCAAACATATTTCCATACTCTTATGAGGCTTGAAAAAAATGTTCCCACAGACAAAAGGCATATGCTAGAGATGTGATGGTTCAGAATGAGGTTCTTGGGACCATATATATTGCAAATGTATGGATTTGCTTCAGTGCAAAAATGACTTGAATGATATGTTAAGACTTAAACTTGGAAGATAATTTAACCTCAGTACACACGTTTTGTTTGAGTTGATATAAAGTAAAAGGTACCAAAGTTGTGTTATCTTTAGTGCTCACAGTGTCTAAGACAGCTATAACTAGAAAATGGAAGCCCAAAAACAAACCATCAATGAGAGATGTGAAAAAAATCACTACAGAGATTAAAATATGGAAATTAAAACTATTAGAGATCAAAAACAACTCCACATTAAAATGGCTGCATGACATTTTGTAATAGCTTGAAAAGGACATTCACACCAAACAAAGCAACTAAGATGTATATTTCATAGAGTAGACAGCAATCCAAGAAGTGAAGTTACTGCTCCAGTTATCAAGATTTGTACATTTGAGAATAAAGCAATATTGTCACTAATTAATGCCCAATCTCAGTCATCAAGTGGGGAGCAGCTCTCCCTGGCTTCCCACTCCAGAGCATCTTCCCCTTGTGTCTTTGGGTAGCTGGGTTGAAAGGATGGCACTTATGGCACTGTTCTACTTAACGTTCTTCTCCAAACAACAGAGAGATGGCTGGTGTGAGTCCTGGTTCATGATCTGGCAGCCATACATGCTTTAACAGCTTGTATTTCTTAAGCATCAAATGCAAGAACTACTACAGTATGAACACCAGACTCTACAAATGGGAAAAAAGATGTTGCTGGAGCACAGACTTGCAAGAGTCTACTAGTTCTATCACTGACATCACAGCACACAACTTCAAAAGTGGAAGCTGAAGAGAAAAATATCCTAAATTGGGGATCCGTGGAGTGGAAACCCCAACAGTCCACTCAATGATAAGGTCTCTCAGTACCCAATACTTGTTATTCAACAGTACTAAATAAGTAAAGAATTATTTTACTTCCTTTTACAGCTGGTTTCATTGGAATATGTGACAAACTTAAAAGTCGGCAAGTGTCTGCTCATCAGAGAAAAGTCATTACTTATTCCTTCTGTTCTTCAGGACCCAGTAACTACCACTTGATAACTATAATTCAAATACCTATCTGCAACACACGTACTGTAGACAAAGATAATTACGATACTGTAGCCCGTAATGCTCAGCAAAATTATACATACATTGGGGATGAGCATACTAAATTGCTGTCCATGAAATTTTCTAATTCATTTAGTACATGTTGACGTGTATAACTGCACTACAGGAATCCCACAAAGCAGCATCCATATTGCCAGCTAGCTGGGCATTTTGATGTAAAGTTACTATTCACAAAATAATCAGTCCAGCAAACATATGTTACTTAACATGAGCTGAATGACTCAGAGATATATATATATATATATTTTTTTTTTTTATTTTAAGATAAATGATTTATGATTTTGCCTCTAAATTTTAACAAAAAATAAAGACTCAGCTTTCATTACTCAGCATTCTCTCAGGTAAGAAGACTTTATACCTTTTTGATTAATGGTATAAGGATGTCTGCCATTTCTTGGAAGCGATCCTCTTTGGTTTCCATTAGTACATCTGCTGCACATCTCAGTGCTGCCATCTTATATGTGAGGTTTTCTTTTCGGCATTCTTTCAGAATGGCTTGAACAATATCAGTAATGCTGGGCTGGTCAGGAACAGATTTCTGCAACTGCGAACTGTAAATGAAGAAGATGAAATAACAACTTGCATAGTGTAATGATACATAAATTACTACTAAACAAAAAAACAGACTACAACTAATCGCCTAAATCAAACATGGACAAGGTCTTTCTGAGCAGCATCTTTTGCACTTTCAATCAAATAAGCGATGGCAATATGAACAGAATGCCAGTCACTAAATAGCCAATTTACACTTACCACTAGGTCTGTCAGCCTTCAAAAATCTCTTTTTAGTTTTGGCTCTTGTATTTCTGAAAGGCCTTCTTACTCTTCACCTAGTATGACACTGGTAAAAAGGTCAACTGGCTGCATGGCAGTTTACATAGTATTTTGAAAATGAAGAGTAAGACAGCTGATTGTCTGATTTCTTATTTTTCATTTCATCACCAGCTTCTTGAAAAATTCATAAAGAGGAGGTCCCAAAGAACAATTCCTTTTCCAGTGGAAAATTAAGGAGTTACACCTTAACATCCTCTAGCAGAGACTGGATCCTCAGCCAAACGTGTCTTTTAATTACAAACCTCACATAAACAGATGCCTTGAAAAATGCACCTACACCATCATAAGCATATTTAAGTAGCATGCCTGCCCTCCTGAATGGCTGCCTGGATGAGATTAAATTTTGCCTTCTAGTCCCTTCGGGGACTCTCAACCCTTAAACAGATGAGTCTGACAAATAATGGCCCAGACAGCAAGGAGTACTGCAGTAGACCTTCTCCCCAAAGCTGTCCAAAACTCTACTCTCTTGGTAACTGGGAACTGTGTTCTTTGCTCGCCCCCCTCCAACATCTACAGACACCAAAGCAATCAGGCACTGGATTCCTTTACAGAAATGTAGAAAGATCCTGGACCTTATAAAGACAATCAGGCTTCCTTGGGATGGATGGGGGTTCTGGCAGCATGGTTCCAGGGACACCATTAAAAGAGTCCACAAAAGCCTGATAAACTAGAGGAACTGCAAGAGTTTTCAGATTGTCTAGGCCAAATGTTTCAATATATTTTCTGGGCCACTTGAGACCTCATTAAATTCCCATTTTAAATGGTCACTCAGTAAGCCAAAGGTCTCTCTAAATGAGATATCTTTTGGTGGACAGCCAGAACACTGGGTGTACTCATTATCTGAATCACATCTCAGAAGGAGAAAAAATGAGATTTGCAAGTTAGGTCATCCTTCTTCTCTGACTCAATGGGAGCTTGATCTTTCCTCTGGGGAAAGTTGCCTCCTTTTCCTCCTCCTACACAATGCAAAAAGTGCACAGTTGGTCTGGCATGGATTGCTAGGTATGAAAATAGGAAAATGGATCCTTGACCAGATTCTGTTAAATGGTGGACATGGACATTTCAGGAGCTATGACTTCTGGCTGACAGCTAGTGTCCTCAAATAAGCTGCTCTGGACATTCTTTGAAACCATGGATAATATGGATACCCTCCTCTCCCATGGATAAGTAAAACCAGATATTGGATACTAGCAACTTGGAACTGGTGTCCAGACCAACAGATCCTTTGGCCCAGGAGGGCATGCACACATTGATGATGGCATGGTGTTCCACAGAGGAGCAAAGAAGCAATACAAGAGGCTGTAGGAACAGCAGGTTTCAGGTCATGGGGGGGGGTGCTGCACAACCACCTCCATGGGACTAATTGCTCTCAGGTCTAGGGAGATGAATTAGGACAGTGTCTTTGTCTCAAACTCACTTTTCTTTCTCCCAAAGAGCTATTTTTTCCATATGCTTTTTACATTTTTGATGTCCTGAAATGGACAATAGCAGTGGTTTTTCCAATTTTGCATGCAGCCTTCTGTGAAAGGGTATCCAGCTTCTTTTTGTCAATATAAGCCTCCAGAATATTTTCCTTTCTTTCCAGAGTTTTCCTGTTAAATCCCTCACAGATGCTACATGTTGGATCCAAACAAAAACACAGAAGTGAAAATCCCTACATGGAATTTACTGCATCATGTACACTTATCTTTTTCTGAGGAGGACATGCCAAGCTTGGGGCTAAGCCTCAAGTCATAATCCCTCCTCCAACAAAACCCAAAACAAAACAAAAAAACAAAGAAAAACAATAACATTTCTGGAACAGTCAGTAAAAAGAAAATGGTTTTCCCCAATAGAGTGCTTATTTGGAGGTTTGCAGGCAACAAACCACCAAAAAACAGAGCACAGTGCCCAGATTAGGAGCAGCAGTCTGAGAAAAAAGAACGGATGACAGCACAGGCTGCGTCTCCCTTACACCAAAGATGTGGTGATATCACTGGGACAGGAAAAGTCAGCTCAGGTGGGGTAAGTGGGGTAGAAAGCTCTGGAAGTCAAGCTGGAATTTAAACCTCATCTTCGGCTGAGTTCCCCAAAGGTCATTACTTCAACAGTGATCCATACAAGGCACATTACTGTTATATCTGACAGCAAGGACATTACTTGGTGGCTCTAAGTGGGAAGAGTCCCAAGCACCATTAACACCTTGCACCCCGGAAAACAGGAGGTGAAAGCTAAAGGTGAATGCTAGAAGTCTAAGACGAAAACAATGAGAGGCTCCAAGTTTGCTGCAGCAGTGTAAGCACCTAAAAACAGAGTTCTGGGCAGTAAACAATTTAAATTAACAAGTGCCTGCAAACTACAGTACATTGTTAAGAAAAACTGTCAACTAAAGAGTCTAAGACATCCAGAAGACTGATAAGGAAAAGAAAAAGTGAAGCAAAATGGAGAAAAACTGTAAAAACTCAGAGAGACTGAAAACAGTGGAGCAGAGATGGGAAAAGCAGATGGCAGCAGAAGGAGAAAACTCTTCAGTAACCCTAGAAAGACTGACTAAATGCATTCTGAGAACTTTATGATAAGTGGTTCAACTTAGGAACATATAGAGACAAATAACAGAAAGCTGCAAAAAACAGATGATGCTTTAACCAAGTATTCAGAGAAAAATGGAAAGGAAAGAAAAGGTGTTGGAACAACAATTAAAACAAATGGTACAGAGATAGGTCTGAACTCAAGTATACGGTACTAATAGAAAATACATGAAGGATTGTAAAGACTTCACAAAAAATGCCTCGACAAATGGACTGGACATAGAGTAAATATTCCCAATGTATGTGTGATAAAGCAGCCAAAACCTACACTTATTAAACTGTAGACATATCAGCTAAATGAGGAAATTATTTCTATTTTCTGGAGGAATGGAGGAGGGTATCTGCCTGTATCCAGTCTTTACCAGTTATTTGCGAGTAAATCTGTCTACTTGACTACAGTCTCTAGGAAAAGTGGAATAAACAGTGGAAAGTATTCGCAAGTGGGGGGTTATACAGGTTGAATCTGGGACCCCTAATCTTCCGAACCCTTGGCTATGTGGTTAATCCTAGATCTAAGGATTTTGTGCAAGAGGATCCTCACCACTGTACCAGATCTTGTCCTTAGTCCTTACCACCAGAAAAAAAGACAACATAGTCCTCAATCGTTTAAACTCTTTATTGGTAAATGAGTGCTTAGATGACTGAAGAAAAGTGGTTTACAGCTCTACATTTATTGTACAAAAAGTGGGTGTGTACCAGGCTAGAAACTCCCATTGGACAGAGGGGGCAGATAAGGGGAGGGTTAACACTTTATTCTGAATGCCCGTGATATCATGGGAGATCTGCCTTGGTGTGCATGAGGGTGGAGTTACATAGGAGTGCTCTTTCGTAAAGTGATTTATTAAAAATCCACTTTTACACTAACACATCCAACTAAAAACATAGTTAAAACATCAATACAGGTTTCATAGGATATTTATAAACCTTATCTCTTTTTTTTTTTTTGTTTTCAAGAAACTTATTAACAAGATTTAAGTTATTAACTGAACATACAAAAGACGGATCCTGTATGTGAGCCTATCTAAGATATACTGCGCGTTCGGGTTACATTTGTCAGATTTGCCAACATTATAACAGATTTTAAAGAGATTGTAAAGAAAAAGGGAATTGTAGTATTCCCAAAGAGCACTGTTACACATTTTCCTAGGGTGGAAATTAGAATTGGATCACATGGGGATTTCGCCAGCCTGTTTTGAGATGACCTGTGTGGGAATAAAAAGATGATATAGCCGTGTAGGCCTTTTTAAACCGGAAAGTCTGTGTTAGCTCATGAAACTGTTTAACTGGGAGAGTGGGGGGTGGGAGCACCATCTAAGAACTAGATTAGTTATTGATCCTGTGCGTGCTTCATGGCTTTAGCAATAATGATAAATAATGTTACATTGAGGTAAGGCTTCCCAACTGAATCTGTTTGGATATTTAAACCAGCATCCAAAATGAATTTTCCACTCCTACACCTTGAAGAACGCTAATGAACCAGTGTTGTTAAAATCTGGGGAAGGGGGAGAGGAACGAAGGGGGAATGTCTTAATGTAGCTGTTTTAAACCATATTTTCAAAAATGTAGAGAAATGAATTACACTTATGTGTTAAAACTAGATTCACTCGCTCTTTTGGGCCTGCTGAGTGAAGGCGGATCGCCCACTTGGATTAGTGAGCAGATGATGTCACCCCACAAGTGCGGGTGGTGAATTTCCTAAAAGAAAGAGTTATGACATGAAAAGTTACCAAACTCCAAGCAGTTACATTTATCCATGCATCCAGAGATACTCCTGCCATTATCATGGACCAGCATTTCTCACAACTTCTTTAGCCAGCCTGATTGATCTGGGAATCTTCAGACAGTATAAGAATTGTCTTGTGCTATCTGACAATCATCAAATACTCAAACAGCACAACACAGTGTGTGAGAGATGTACATGTAAAATATCCTTGGGAGGCAAAAATCTCACACTCAGCAAACTTAAGACACCAAAATCATTAGCAGTACACCACACATCACACCTCCCCAATGCCAGCATAATACTCAGAATCCATCGTATGCTGAGGTTCTAAAGATTAACAAAACACAGGCACAAAGCGCACACACAGCATATTAAGCCTGCTTCCTCACATAACACAAGGAGCCCCAAAGTCACAGATACTGAGCCTGTAAGGTGGGTACTCACCCAACCCAACACTCTTGTTACAGGTGACTCCATTATAAGACATACAGATGTGCCTCTTACCAGGCTGAGCAAGGTAACAGTGATGGTTAGTTGCTTGTCTGGTGTCAAGATCCATCAGATCATGCATGCACTCAAGTCCTTGAACAGCAAATACCAGTAGGACTCTGTTATAGAGCATGCTTGTGTCAATGACTTGAGGTGTGCTTCCCTGGATTATATGAAGACCGATATGATGGAGCTCTCAGACTGTGTGTCCAAGGCGAGTATGAACCTAGCATAGAGCAGCATTCTACCTTCTCCGAGGATGATGCCAAGATATAAGCAAAATATAATTAACTTCAGCATTTGGCTTAATTTTTGGTATCAGTTAAAGGAGGTCCAATATTTGTCAGACTAAGAGGATTAAAGACTACGCTGCTTTGCCGGGGATCATCTGCATTTGTCCCCTCTAGGATTTTGATTACTTGCAAAGACATTGTTCACCCTCATAGTACCTTTTTTATGCACTGCAACCTGATAAACCTACCAATGTAATGAAACAAGCAAAAGAAATATGAAGGGGTTACTGATCAATGTTAGGAGCTTGAAGAGGAAACGACTCCCTACACAAGCCCTTCTCACCCTAGAGGACACTGACATGCCCTGGAACAATTAGTCAGAGTACCCAGTGGAGGGAATAACATCTTTGATCTTGTTCTTACTAATATGGGAGCATCTTTCACCAATCCTTTGTGTATCTTTCATCACTTGTTAGGTCTAACCAGAAAGCAGTTTCCTTTGAAACAAAGCAGAAACTAGCGATCCCTTCCACCCAAGGTACGTTTAGAAATTTCTTTAAGACAAACTACTTACTCCTAATTGATATGCTAGCAAGCTTCAAATCCCCACCAAACCCAGTTAACTCCATTGAACGAATAAATATGTACACCAGCACACTATATCAGTGTATAAATAGCTGCATAGCTGCATCTGCACCCCACAGAAACAAGTGTAGGGCAAACCCCAGAAACAACTCCACATGGTGGAACCATAACATCAACAAACATTATAATACAAGGAAAGGAAATTTGATCAAAGGTAAGATGAGTAATTCTCAGAATATTAGAGCCCTCATCATTGAAATAAACCCAGGAACTTAATAAAATCCACCAAAGCCAAGTCTGAGGCTAAAATATCTACCCAAACCAAACACAATCACAAAGCATTTTTTAGTGGTTTCTAATCTCAAAAGTACAATGCAGAAATACGTTGAAATGATTGTGAACAATGTTACCTAAACTGAGGGTGAAGGTAAAGTGAACCTACTGGTCAATAAATTTAGCTCTAACATTACTCCCTCTCTCCTCTCTCCGCCTGTGCCTCAAGACATACCTGAAACTGGCTCACATTGCTATTGCACAAGACCAAGCCCTAAAACTATCAAAAACTAAAAATACTGCATCAATGGGTCCTGACAATATCACTGGATACATCTTAAACAACACGTAGCATGATTTAGCCAGACTTCTAAGAACACTGTTCAATTTCAGCCTTTCTACAGGTTTTGTACCAAGCAAATGGAGAACAGCTACAGTTACTCCTCTGCAAAAGGGAGGACCTTCCACTGACCTAGACAATTACGGACTCATAAGTCTGACTACCCTTGCATGCAAAGCTATGGAAAGCATCATCATGGAATTAATCAATAAGGACAGAGGGAACCTCCAAACATTGGACATGTCTCAGTTTGGATTCATCAAGGGCAGGTCATGCTTACTCGACCTGGGGAAGTTTTTTGCAAAGGTCAGCAAAGCAATGGATGAAGGAAAAATAGTACACACTGCATACCTTGACCTGGCCAAAGCTTTTGACACAATTCCCCACTCAGGCATAGTGGAAAAGCTAAACAAACCGGGAATAAACCCTATGTCACCCTCTGGATTAACAACTGTCTCACAGATAGGACGCAGACAATCAGAACAGTGGATTGACTCCACAAAGAGACCAGTCACCAGTGGAGTCCCGCAGGGTTCTGTGCTGGGACCTCTTACGTTTGGCATCCACTTTTCTGAAGAAAAAGCTAATATCAAAGGCTCTGGCTGACTAAGTTTTCAGATGACTGCAAGGTAGGAGCAGTCAATAAATCCCCAAATGACTTAACCATCCTGCAGGAAGGTTTGTCTCAAATAAACTGGTGCCAAAATCATGGACTGAAACAAAATGCCAAAAGATGCATTATTGTGCCCTTTGGGAAGTCATCTACACCACGGGACTACCACATTAACAATACAACCCTATGAGGTCACCCAGTTGTTTACGATTTGGGAACCTATGTAGACAGTGACCTAACATTTGTCTGTTGCTGTAAAAAAAAAAGTCTTTCTATATTGCACAGCTTATAAACAAAGGGATTGTGTCTAGATCTAGGGATATCACTGTCCCCCTTGCTCAGTCCTCATTAGGCCCGTCATTGAATATAATGCCCTTTTTGGCATGTATCTGTCCAGACACATGCAACAGGAAAGCCCTCAGAGATACCTTACTAAAAGGATACAAAGTCTAAACAATATGTCCTACATGGAACAACTCAAATGTCACTGTACTCAGTATCCTACAAACTACTAAGAGGTCACCCGTGTCAGGCATGCATGGCATCCTTTGACTCCTTACTGATGGATTTACTGCACATCACCAAGTCAAATGACAGCAGAAATACTTGGTCTAGGGATCTACAATTCTTCTGCAACATCGACAGAATGGTTTGGAGGGACAGTTATAACTTGCAGATGATACTGCTGTTGTGGAACAGATTCCTCATCCACATAAAACAAAGTTTATCCATGTCCATATTTCAAGTACAACCTAGATCTATGGATGGGAAACAGAAAAGTTACACCAGGACTGACACCTGTACTACTAATGAACAGATGCAGCTCCTAAATGCTTTATCCCAAGCACGGTCCCTTCAAATTATCTAAGGTATAACCCCAATTATTCTCATTAGGTGTAAAATATAACTATCGACCACAGGATGGGTAAGGCCAATCTATAATTAAATGCAGTAGGTTATTTTGAGCAGAAAATAAGAAATTGGCTAAGCTTAAAATGGCCTGCAAGGGCAGCTAGCCTAGTACTTACCTATGAACCTATAATAAGTAGAGTATACAAGGCAATACTAGACTTGAGAAAGCAAAATAGTAGAGAGGTGATGATACCATGGAATGAATGATTAAAGAACAATATTACAAATGAGCACTGGAAAGAAATCTCTTAATCATACATATGAAACTAAAATGAAGAAAACTTTAAAATTTCTACAGAGAAATGTTTACACAAATATGGAATACCCCTGTGAGACCTGGAAAAACTGTTCCTGCAAAATGAATTATTTAGGAGATTGGGTTAAAAATGATTTTGTTATGGCAGCTAAGGATATGTGGGAAGAGAATAAACAAAACATAATACAATCACTGCGAAACTGAGAGCTCTGTTTTATGGGTATGGATAGCAAGATACAAGCAGTGAAAATGTTCTTAGTCCCTTAGGTTTTATACACAGGCTGGGCATATTTTTCTCAACCATAGGATCAGTTGTGGATAGCAATTAATAAAAAGTTGAAAAATGTTATCTTGGAGGGGAACAGGGAAGAGTCAAGTGGGATAAAGATGATCCTCTCAATAGAACAAAGTAGTCTGGGATTACCTTATAAGAAGGGATATTTGAGAGCTACACAGTTAGGGCTCCTATACATAGCATAAGCAGAAAACTGTAATTCAGAGTGGAAAGGGATGATGATGAAACAGGGAGAAGCTCAAAATATAAAGAGAGATTCGGATTTTGGATGCAGATCCTTAAGGAGAAAAACAATATGCATACAGAATATTATATCTATAATGCAGCAAAAAGTATTCTAAGAAGTAAGCCAACTGGGAATGCAGAAAGGACAGTCTGCCAATAGGGATGACTGCAATTAGGGGTACAAAGAATAGACAAGAGTGTGCTGGAATGTACTGGAGAAAACTGGCAAAGGAACCAAGGTATCGGGAGCAAATAGTTAAAAAGAGAAAGGTAACAGAATGGGAAGAGGCCAAGAATTTATTAGGATTGCATGCTACAGACTCTGCCTTCCCTATCAACGATTGATATAGACAAAGAGAAAAGAATGGGGGGGGGGGTCTACGTGAAAGACCAGCACTGGTAGAGTCTTTAGCTGGATCTAGAACAGAAATGCACAAAAAGCGCATTGTCATCCCTTTTGGTAAAAACTATGTACCTATGAACTACCACATAGGTGGTAGTCTACTTAACACCAAAAGTGTGATGAGACCTTGGGACATAGGTGGACAGTAGTCTCTTCTATGATAACCACATTGCCACAGTAGTCAGGAAATCCTTCTGCGTGGCACACCTCATCACAAAAGGTTTCTCATCCAGGAAAAAAGAGGTCAATGTTCCCCTCTACTCATCACTCATTAGACCCATTATAGAGTACAATGCCCCTTTTGGTATTTACCTCACAAGACATCTACAACAACTGCAAAGGCTGCAGAAATACCTCACAAAAAGGATTACCGGCCTCACACAGATGCCCTACACAGACTGTCTCAAAAAACTGCAGCTGTACTCCACTGCATATCGTCTACTCAGAGGCGATCTCTGCCTAACACACAAAGCTATGTCAAACTCAGAGCTTTTGGACATGCTCCACTTAAAGAAATCCCAAGCTACACGATCTAGGGACCTAAACCTTGTCACCACAATAAACAGAACAAGCTAGAGGGACAGATTCCTTTCCCAGAAACTTCCCATACTCTGAAACAAACTACCTATTTATATCAAGCAAAGCTCCTCATTAGCACTCTTCAAAAAAATCTTGATGATTGGATGGGAGATGGGAAATTCACCCTGGGGATCCCTTCTGTGGCTCTGCTCGACAGTGGCACAGGAAAATAATTTTCTTGGGTGGCGAAAGCCAGGGTACCTTTTGGCTAGGCTTATATAGGCCCTAGGGCCAATAGCCTAGTACCTACCTGTGAACCTAAGTTGCTGTTAAAAATGGATAATTAGTAAAGCATATAAAATACTGCATGATAACTATAGGAATCAATAGGAAGAAGTTAGAAGGATTGGGAAGAGAGATTAGATAAGCAATTCACAAAGAAACAACAGGAGGCTATATGTATGGCTCCCAAATATGCAACAAAGCCTAGAAGATTTAGGGCTTTTGCTTGAAAGTGTTTGCATAGGTATTCTTATATCCCAAGCAGAGCTCAAAAAAGGTTTCCTCAGGTAGACTGCACATGCTGAAGGTGTGATGGGGAAGAAAGAGTAACTGGAAAAAAGAAGTTATGTACTCACCATAACGTTCCATCTGAGTAGTTCTACTTCATTTGTCTTCAACCTGTGGGTCTTCGGATCTGTATCTGATCCAACATGGCTGCATTTTCCAGTTATGGCACTGAGCTTCATGCTCCTCCCCTTACCCATAATGCCCCCCATCTTCCTTTTCCTCTCAGAGCGAGTTTGCTGCTTAATATGCATCATACACCCGACCCAATGATACCATATCACCAGGATAACCAATAGAAAACTCCCTTAGTCTGGACAGAACCAAGGATCTCAACAATAACCATCTGACAAGAGAGAAAGAAAGATTATCATCTGAATGATAAGGTTGGGGGAAGGAGGAGGGAATGACTGAAGACAAATGAAGTAGAACTACTCAGATGGAACATTATACCGAGTACATAACTTCTTTATCTGAAGTAGTTTACTTCACTTGATCTTTAACCTGTAGGACAGAGTCCCCAGCTACCAAACTCTTGGGTGGCCCTCATGGAAGGATGTTCCAGAGTACCGCTGAGCCAAAGGATATCTACTCCTAGAAACAATATCTAATTTATAATGCAAAATAAAGGTATGAAATGAGGCCCAAGTGGCAGCCGAACAAATATCATCCAAAGATACCCTGGACCAAAAAGCCGCTGATGTAGCCATAGATTGGGTCAAATGAGCTTTCACTTTCCCTGGCAGAGGCAGGCTACTCTCCAAATAGGCTCGGCCAATACATTGGGAAATCCGGCGAGCAACTGTCACTTTTGACACTGGTTTACCTAAGAAGGGCTTGGCATAAGACACAAAAAGTTGGATCAGATTTTCTGAAGGATTTAGTCCTGCACAGGTAAATTCTCACTTGTCTATGCACATCCAATAAATGTAACCTATATTCCCCTTTGTTCTGGTAGTTAGGAAAAAAGACTGGCAAGTTAGTGGTCTGATTAATATTGGCTTTGGAAGCTACCTTAGGGAGGAAAGATGGGTTGGTGCGAAGCAACACCCTATCTTTATGAAAAATCACGTAGGGCATTTTGATTGAGAGAGCCTGAAGCTCCGACACCCTTCTGGCGGACATGATGGTGACCAAGAAGGCAGTTTTCCAAGTCAGAAACTGCAAATCCACTGAAGCTGTAGGCTCAAAGGGGTGTAGAAACCAATGCCTGCAACAGTAAGGTAAGGTCCCATGGAGGGACAGGATCCTTTACTAGGGGGTCTAAGAAGAAAAGCACCTTTAAAGTTTAGAGGAAGCCAATGAAGACATATTTACCCCCACGTGAAAATTAGAAATGGCTGCCAGTTGGACTTTAACCATAGAGGAACTGGTGCCCTGTTGAAAAATGCTAGCCAGGGGATCCCTCAGGGATGAGAGAGAAGATCCAGAACCGGATCCAAAGTCCATGGTGGGACAACTAGATGAGACATGAGTAAGGGAAACCAAACCTGTCGCGGCCAGAATGAGGCAATGAGGATCACAGTGCTTCCCCAGCCTTCGCGCTTTCTGCAGAAACTTTTACATCAGGGGAAGAGGAGGATATGCATAAAGAAGACTGGGAGGACAAGCATGAATCAGAGTGTCTCTGGGGGTTTCCCCAGGCGGAGGGTTCAGAGCAAAACACTTGCTGCATTTTGCAATGGAAGGAGATGTGAAGAGATCGCAGCAAGGACGACCCCACTTTTGAAAGATCTGTTCTGCTACTGAAGGATTCAGAGACCACTCGTAAGGCATCAAGACAGATCTGCTGAGCCTATCCGCTAGAATGTTGGACTGTCCCGGAATGTGCGCTGCCACCAGAAAACGGCCGGTGGAGATCACCCATTCCCACACTCTCATGGCTTCTTGACACAGGGGATAAGATCTGATTCCCCCTTGTTTGTTAATATACCAGACCACTGACAAGTTGTCCTTCTGAATTGCAATAGTTCCTAGAGGAAGATGAGCATGAAGGGTCTGCAACGCAAGGAGAACCGCTCACATCTCTAGAACAGGGATGTGCAGAAAGGTCGCGGAAGGGGAGATCGTGCCTTGGACTGTCCTTCCTGAGCAATGCCCCCCCCTAATAAGAATGTGTCTGTGGTCACCGTGGTCTTGGGAAAGGCAGGTTGGAACAGATGTCCCTTGAGAGGATCTGGAGACTGAATCTACCACCAAAGGGTGTCCCTGCACGCTCTCGAGATTCTCACTGGAAAGGACAAGGGGAGATCTAACAGGGACCACTGAAGCCCAAGTGTCCACTGCAGCACTCTCATACGAAGACATGCCATTGGAAGAATACTGATCGTGGCCGCCATAGACCCCAGTGCTCTTAACACTGCCTCGGCTGTCCGTAAATGGGTCTGAAGAATGTGTAAGATGTGTAACCTCAGATTGTGTATCCTGTCTAATGTAAGGAACACCCTCGTTTGTAATGTGTCCAGCCATGCCCCGATGAAATCCAAATCCCGAGCTGGAAATAGAGCAGATTTGTTCATGTTGATCATGATGCCCAACTTGCTGACTAGATGAAGGAAGGAGTCCCTGGCTTGACAAAATAGATGCTCCGAAAGGGCAGTAAAGAGCCAATCATCCAGGTATGGAAAGCTCTGAATACCCTGAAGCCTCAGGTGAGCCGCTACTACTGCCATTACCTTGAACACCCGGGGGGCTGTGGTGAGACCAAAGGGAAGGGCTCGAAATTGATGACTGGCTCCCAGCCAGAAGCAAAGGAACTGCCAGGAGTACCTGTCCATATTGATGTGACAGTGCACGTGACAGTACACGTCCTGGAGATCAATCGAGCACATCCAGTCTCTGGCCTGCAGATAGGGCAGGATAGATTGAATCATGACCATCTGGAATTTTGTCTTGGTTACCGACAGGTTCAATTTGGACAGATCCAAGATTGGTTTGAGGTCCCCCATCTTTTTCGACACTAAAAAGAACCTGGAATAAACTCCGGATTTAGACTGGTCTAGGGGGACCGGTTGGATGACTCTCTTCCTTAGCAGTGAATCTATTTGTACTGCTGCCTCCTCCCGCTGTGCGGGTGGGACATCCGGCTGAGCTTTGTTGGATGGGGGAGGTTCTTGGAATAGAACGGAATATCCTCTAGATATGATCCACAACACCCATTGATCTGTAGTTATGGACTCCCATGCTAAAGGGTGTAGTGACAGATGACCCCCGATTGCCTCCAGAGAAGGTCAGTTAGGCAACCCCTCAGAGCTGCTGCCCGGGTTTATCCAAGAAGGGTTCTCGGGACCTGAAATTCTTAGGACCCCCTCTGCCTCTAGGGAGGCATCTGTCAAATCCCACTCTGCCTCTGGAGGAAGGCGAGTCTTGAGCATCCCGGGAGAATGCCTGAAATTTGCGGAACCACATCTTCTTTGGGCCTCGCTGGTTCCAGGAAAAGGACCTTTGAGATGGAGAGAAGCGGATCCCAATGGCAGACAGTGTCTTCCCATCCTTTTCGCTCTGGACTAAAGTCTTTGTCTGACCATCTTCCTGAACAGGGAAGAACCGTCTTAAGGGGAGTTGGTAAAAGACGCATTGAAGGGCTCCATAAATTGACATAAACAGAGCCAGGCATGATGCCTGATGGCAGAGCCTGTCCCCACTGCCTGTGCAGCTCCCTCTGTGGTGTGAGAGAGCAAATGCATGGACGTGTTGGCTACTACTTTTAGGGTGGCCATTTGTGCACTGAACGACTTCCTGTCCTCTGCCGACACCCTGGGGTCTTCTCCATGACTTCCTTAACAAGATCTCTCCGAAGTCAAATAACATGCACCATATAGTTCAGCACCCTTACAGAGAAGGTCACTGAAGCATAAACACACTTCGCAAAGTGATCCAATGCTTTCGACTCTCGGTCAGAAGGGTGGACCGTGGAGCACTCCTGAGCAAACTTCTTCTTGGTGGCCACCACCACCATCATAGCATCTACAGAGGACACCTTGTGCCAATGAAGCTTGTCCAAGGGGGGACTCAAAACCTTATCCGGCCACTTAGGGATTGGCTCTACGGTGTCCGGCTCCTTCCAAGCCCTAGATGTTATTAGTTTCACAAGTAGGTCAGCAGGAGGAGACACCCAAGAGGTAGATGGGCCCGTGCCGAATGCCTCCAAAAATACGGACTCGTCCGAGGTTGGCTTTGGGGTGGACCACCCTCCACTCTGGCAGAGGAGCTCCATGATGTCCCAAAAGGAGACATCCTCAGGGTGTGACCTTGGGGAGCCTTCCCCTTCAAACACGTGTCCTCCATGAGGGACTCTGGTGCAGAGTCCAAGTGTCTCCTTTTACGTATGTTTGCGGGGGCCTTCTCAGGGGGACTGTCTGGAGAGGCCCCATAAAGAGGCTGTTCTGAAGGCGGAACTTCCTGGGGCATTACGGGCATGGGCTGTCCCTGAGAGGGCAAGATGGCCGGAACCACACACAGAGCCAGGGGGGTCTGGACGGATTCAGAAGATGAGATAGTCTGAGTTCTCGTCCTGGTGAGAGCCCTCTCCACCACGTCAAAAGCAGAGGGGGAACATGCCTCCTGGGCTGAAAAGGCAGAAGCTGCTCCCCCTTGCCCCGACAGGGGAGTCGGAGTCGAGCCTGCTGGAGCCGAGATGCCGAGAGGAATGCTTCTCTCGGACAGGCTCGGAACAGAGATCACGCCCTCGGATCCAACCCCGAGGCTGCGGCTCCGAGAGCTCAGATCCAAAAACCGTTGGATCCAACAAACTCAAGGCTCCGGCCGGTGTCGAGATGCAGGGTACCATGAGTGCCGACCCCATGACTCCGATCGTCCTCAGATCCACAACTCTGAAACCATGGGTCAGATCGGAGAAGGAGTAATAGGATGAAACAAGGGTTGGAAGGGACCCGCTCCAGAGGGAGAAGGCCCCAGCAAGACCCCCATCTGTAGCTGAGTGCGGATAAACCTCCGCATCATCTTGTCCCTCTCTGCTTCCAAAAGGCTATGAGTGAAGCAGGAGGACACCACTGAAATCGGACAGGAGTGCCGGTGGGGGGGGGGCCTGACCGGGGACCGGCTTTGTTGTTCCTCGGGCTCAGGTGAAAACTTAGGGGAATCTGAGCCTAGGAGTCACAGGCCTGGTTACAGGCTTCACTTTAGGAGGCAGGCCGGCCTGCGACAAATGGTCGGGGGATCGCTCGCGAGGCCGGTCCTTCTTGACCTAAGCCTCTTCCCCGGACTTCTTGGCGGGAGTGCCAGTCCCAGAGGCCAGGGAAGAGGAAGACAAACCAGCAGCCACTGCTTTCTCCGCAGGGGAAGAGAGAACCGCAGTCCCAGAAGAAGAGGGCAACAGGACCGTAGGGATCAATTTGTCCCGCCTGTCCTTAAGTGCCCTGGGATTAAACCCAGTGCAAATAGGACAGGGGGACTGGAGGTGTTCATCCCCAAGCAGGCCATGCACAGAGTGTGGCCATCCACCGGGGAAAGCTTATGGCCACACCCTGTGAACTTTCTGAAACCAGGCTTCGAGGCATCTGCCATCCCTTCAGCCGTCACAGACACAAACACACATGCTCACGAGACGAAGAGAAGTAGAACGGAAAGTAAAGGAAAGCCTACTCTTTTTTTTTTTTTTTTTTTACTACTACTACCTAAATGAAGAACCTCGGGGAGGTACAGAAAAGTTCAAGAGACAGAAAAGTCAAGAGTAAGCTAAAAAGGAAAATACACTCTTACAAATGCTGAAAACACACTGGAGCTTGGTCCACGCTTGTGCACTCTCAGGCGGCAAACGAGATTTGAGGGGAGAAGGGAGATAGGGGGGCATTATGGGCAAGGGGAGGAGCAGGAACTAGGTGCCATAGCTGGAAAATGTAGCGGTGTCGGATCCGAAGACCCACAGGTTGAAGATCAAATGAAGTAAACTACTTCGGATCATATTTTTGAGGAGTGTAATGAGTTGGAAGACTTAAAAAATTTCGTGAGACTACTCTGTCAGAAATACTGGTAGAGCAAATTGGTGTAACTAATGAAATTTTTTTTTTTTTGTGATGCAGATCTGAATTGCATAGATATAGTAAGGCCTTGAAGAGTTTAATTCTGAAGGCTGCCAAAAAAGCAATTACTTGAAAATGGAAGTCAAAGTGTAAACCAAACATACTAGAAGTAGAGAATATAGTGACAGACATAAAATAATTGAAAGTGGGATCTTTAGAAAAGGATAGGATCCAATTCTATACAAAAAAAATGGAATTGTGGGAACAATACGTACTGAAAAATACTCCTCTGAATGGCCCCTGCGATCAAATAACTATATTCAACTCACTGTTCTTAAGCCAACTAAATCAGCAGGGTATTCTCACCCCATGGCTACAATATGGAACACTATGCCCACATTTAAAATAGTTTATACTTCTGATCATTTCTTGCTTCTTTTACCTATACCTTGCACTACTGTTATCACTACACAGTCCTCTAATGTTCTTTCTCCATTTTACTTCTTTCCTATCCATTCCCTACACTTTAGAAACAAACACACAGGCTTCTATCTTCTACTTTCCCTGTCCTGTAATTCCTCTCATGTCTCAACTCTGTACTATATATACTAAGGGCATTATAATAAACAAAAATCATTTAACTGTCAAGCAGAATCACACTGATCTGAATCATATAATTGCAAAGGCCACTTGTTTCATGTACATAGCGTCCTTAGTAATATCTAATGTCTATAATTAATCTGCAAGTATATTTCATCTAATATATGTAAAAATTAAGTGCTACCCATTCATGTACATTATTTCTTGTATGTGACAATGTTCATTGTTGCTCTGTAATAATCTAATATAAGCCAATATAATATGCCAATTGTCTCTGGAGCTTTTCTCCCCAGGCCTCCACTGAAAATGGGCACCCACCCAGTTGGACGTTCCCAGTAAATAAAGGTCATAAAAATAAATAACATGTTTTGGAGGAGGAATGAGGTTTAAGAAAAGGCAGGAATTGAATAAGCTATGTAATGTTCGATTGGCAATGACTGTATAGATAATTACATGTGAAATGCAATGTTTGCAACTGAAAATATATCAATATGGTTTGTTTTCATTTATATAGATGTATGCCTATATTATATACATGATAATTGAATAAAAATGTTTTTATTAAAAAAAAAAAAGAAAATGTTCCTGCAGATAAGCATATGTTGGAAATGTGAAGGTTCAGAATGAGGTTCTTGGGAGCACATAAATTCCAGGAATGTAAGAAGTTACTTCATTACAAAAATTACTTGAATAATATGCTGAGTATTACACTTGGAAGATAATATAACCTCAGTATCAAGATATTTTGTTGAGTTGGGATAAAATAATGTACTAAAGAAGTGAAAACATTACTATCTTTCTAGTACTGATAGTGGGTAAAAAAGATGGAAGTAGAAATTGGAAAACCAAACACAAACCATCAATACGATAGGTGAAAAAAGATTAAAGATATTAAAATATAGAACTATTAGAGATCAGAAACAGAACTACATAGTAAGAAAATGTACCGTATGGAAGGCTACATAGGAATTTGAGCTTGAAAAGGATGTTGACATAGAACAAAGCACTCAAGATCTATACCTCTTTAATAAAGTAGACTCCAATACAAAATGAGAAGTCACTGGTCCAATTAAAGACTTGTAGTACAGTGTAAATAAATGGTTACTAATCAATACCTATTCTCAAGTTAGATTATAAATATGTGTGTTTAACTATTTTTATTTTTGGTTAAGGAACAGTATTAAATAAAACACAGGACTAAGACTGAACATAACAGTTGCTTATGATACATGAATTTGCATGCTTAACAAGGACAAGTTATCACTAACTGAATGTAAGCACAGACTGCCCGACATGGTGCAGCTTTATTAGTACTGGATAAACATATGATTATAAAATGGTTATACCAGTAATCAGTGCCAAAGTAACAAGTGCACTATGCATGAGGTTTGCACAGTAAGATATTCTGAAAAAATATTAATAATAAAGTACCCGCATTGCTCAAAAAAAGACCTGAAGAACTTAAAGGAGGCACAACTCCTACAGTCATAATCCAAGGAATAAATAGAGCTTTGTAAAAGTTTGACTGATTAGCCATGCTATAAACGTCTGAAGTAGAAACATTCTAAAAGTAAGCACTGGATTTGACTATGCCTCTCATGGCATGGCCTTTAACAGAATAAATTTCCAATGGGAAAGTTGATGTTTAATGACAAAAGATAATGCAGTTGACAGTGCATTTGGACACAGCATGCCCCTCCCTTTCTACAGCCAAAATGACAATTATTCTGTTTTCTTGAATCTATACCCTCTCTTCTGCATCCTTCTGCACCAAGAAAGAAAACAGTGAGATGAATGGATTAAACAATGACAACTTGGACACACCTTTTGTGAGGGTATGTGGTACAGTCTTAAGACAGATCCAGTGCTTGTGAAAGAGTAAATACGGTTCCTTATAAATAGGAGCCTGAAGCTTTAAGATTCTAAGTGCAAATGCGATGGCGACAAAGAAAAACACATTATGTGAGATGAATTTAAAGCTTGCTGAAAACTACAGTTCCTGAAAAGTGGACTGGCTAGCCTATCACAAAGTTCCAAGCAGGCAAGCAGTTCTTCAAAAGAGGACGATGATGATCAGAATCCTGATAAGGAACTTCCTGACCAGCTGATGGCCAATGTCCAGAAACAGCTGACATGTATCCAAACAGTGGAAAAAGTACAACACAAATGATACATATGTCTGGAATTAAGTCAGGAGCACCTGACTGAATGGGACAGTAGAGAATACTTTTTTTGTCGACATAGGTAAATTCTTCCTTTTAGAAGAATAAACTGATAGGTGGAGGGCCCTCTAGAAGATTTGATTATTCTGACCTCTCAACCAGAAGGTCTGGTGAGATCAAAGGACTTGCATCAGGAACACTGCCTGACCAGGAATCCCCAAAAATGAGAACTTTCAAATCAGAGTTCTATTGTGTAGAGGGACAAAGTCTTAATTATGATCAGGCAACCTGAGTTTGGTCGGTGACTGGGGCACTGGAAATGAGCAATTAAAGCTGGCTTGCCCACCTGGGGGTGGGGAAGGTAGCTAGGCTCGCTACACCAACACTTAGCTAGGTCTATTATCAGTACATTCAGAAACTACCAGATGCAGGACCTTGACAGTGGCATGCACACCACCCAGCATACATTGCAACACTGAGTGAGGCATGTGTAGCAGTCTGCATATAAGGAGAGCAAAACTATAATTCAAAATTCATCAGCTGCCAAAAGGCTTAGGAGGTTAAAACAAAAAACTTTTGATGGCCACACAGCTGCTTTTTCCATGCCGGAGGGGAGAATGAATAATACAACTGGTCAAGAGAGATCTGCTAGCAGGCAGTGGAGAAAAAAAATAATGCATGTGTATACATACATATGTCTGTATGAGTCTATGACACACTACTGATGTGCACAAACATCAATTTACAAGACAATGATACTGGCATATTAAAAACTCGCTTACTAAAAATAAAGATCAAAACTACATTGATCACAAGAGGAAACAAACGGTTTCCTTTTGTGACTGGTCAATCAAAACCTGCAATTAACTTCAGACAGACTTTATCTGACCAGTGGTACTGTTAAGGAAAGAGTTTTTTGTAATGTAATGTGTAAGGCTGGGGTTATGATCAGGTTTAGGGTTAGCATACATGACTGAGATGTACCTTCCTTACTACCAATTTACTTATACATTGTTAGTTTATCTGCTTAGAATACCCTTGTAAATATTTGGATGTATGTATACTGTACTGTATTCTTGTCATAATCCTGTGTTCTTCCAATTAATAGATGCATTAATTTCAATGGCTAGATGTCATCTACTCCCAGGGTTGAAGGTCATGGTCCAACTGGATCAGTGTTCTACACAGTTAAATAAACAAATAAATAAAACAAATAAACAGGCAGGAATAGAACCAAATCTCATATTCTGAACCTAAAAAATGTACTGCCCTTTAATGAGTTGTGTAACTATCCAAATAGCTCTGTGAAGATGGTTTTGCCTTATAGCACAGACCCTACTGACAGAAGACTTAGTAGCTCTAAGATGCATCATCAGTGATACTGTTGAGAGCACACGGATACCTTCATGACAGCACTCTAAGACAGGACAAACATGGAGACACATTCCTCCCATGTGTACACATAGACAGCCTACATACCTACTACAGCTTCAACAGCTTTGCTCATGGATGACATGGACAGGATCAAAATTACAATGGGTGTGTCAGTAAACAAGGTGGTGGCACATGAGAACATACATGCAGAACAGTCACAGAGATGGAAAACCCCAGCAATGTTAGTGGCTCTGGTTTAAAGCAATGTTACCCAAGTACTTTAGCACCAGTGAGACGAGCGTCTACCAGATGTCTAACAGCTGACAACTGACAGCTTGACATGCACGTCCTGGTGAACATTCTTCACTTTGGACAACTGAAACTCAGCTACACCACGGAGAAAAAGGGTCTATATCACAAGACTGAAACTTCACTTAATCGAATAAGTAAAGCTTGCTCTTGTAAAATCGAAACCATAAAATGTCGAACAGCCGATTTAACCCAGGGAAACACTTCCCTTGGCCGTTATGTGGAGTATGCCCGTTTCTCCAATTTGGAGCGATCTCGGAGTTGGTATATTTAGGTAGGGGGTGTGTGGGGGGAACAGCCCCCACATCGAGGGGTGTGGGGGGCGAAGCCCCCCACTTGATTTCAGATGTAAAGTTTTTTTTTTTTGATTCGGCCAAGGGAAGTGTTTCCCTAGGTTGAATCGGAACATTTTTAGATGTCGATATTACAAGATCGCGTTTTAGTTATTCGATTAACTAAAGCTTTGATGTTGTAATATAGATGCAGGGAAAAAGAGGGCCTCAGGAGAAGACTATTCTGTTCAAACTGCTACCATTGAGTTCCAGCTGAGGGATTCATGGGATCACACTAAATTTCTTGAAGTCATTGGGTTTCTAATACCATGACAGGAATGGACCCCATTCCTCAGTCAAAGTAAGATTAAAGATCATGAAATAAGTATTGTTTCAGTCTTTGACATTATCCAGAAGTGCTGTTTGCAACACCCACAGTGTACCCAGTAATGACTCCTCCTGCAATTCATATGGAGTTACATGTATCAATAACATATCTAAGTACTATTGTCAATTCTTTTTTAAAGGACCCATTGCGCCTACTACTACTGGAACTGTCTGGGTATCCTTCTTCCACACTGCCCTTGTTTCTGCCTGCAAATTCTGGTATTTGTGTCTCTCTGTACATAAGACAGTGTAGTCATCAATGGATGCAGCAATTTCAATGATCAATTTCACTTAGGTCTTCTTTTCATGGAGTACTATATCTGGTTTTCTCACAGCTATTTTCTGAACTGTTGGTAGTGTGTGATCCCACGTGATATAACTTCATCATTCTCTATAATGCTTTGTGGCTCATGTTTCCAATGTTTTCTCTGCTCAGGTTTAGGGTTAGCATACATAAGTGAGGATGTACCTTACTTCAATATTATAATGTTTGTACAATCCCAATGCAACAGTCTTGCCACATTAGGACTTTTAGTGTGTAGTTCTGCTATTAGTATATCACAACCAACATCAAAATGTGCGACTGTTTCCAATTCTGTTTTACAAAACCTACATTTGTCTGTTTCACCCACATGTTCAATGGACTTTGTAAACAAATAAATGTGTACGTAGTCCACTGTGGGCTGCCAATATTGACCTAGCATCTTTTGGTTTAAATTCACCTCTTAACCATTCCTGCTTGTGATCCTGATCAACATGAAGTTGTTCCAAGAGTTTTCTGTACTTCCAACTATATTTATGCATTTTCCACATTTCTTGCCTTCTCATCTGATCCTTTACCTTGTATATTGTTTATTTTGTTTTTTGGCACATTAGTTGCTGTCTGCTTTTTATCTATTTCTGGTTTGATTTCCTTTCTTGCTAGACACCAATATGATTCTGCTAAACTAAGCAGGGAAGTCATCTTAGATGTATTGTCCTTATGCTGACTTTACTAAAGGAATTGTTAATCTATAAATAACTTATGTTTCTATGGAACCTATATCTCTGTATGATATTCTTATGTAATTTGTTTATGACATGCTATTGGAGCTTTTCTCCCCGGGCTTCCTCTGAAAAATGGATGTGTGTCCAGTCGGTTAACAAATATAAAATAAAAATAAAAAATGTTTTAAAACTTTGACTATGTTTGGGTCTTGCGACATCAGCAGATGTGTGCAGTCCTACAATTCAGATTGATACATGCCATCAGTTTCAAGGAGGCCCATCAGTTTCAAGGAGGCCCATACCTCCCCTTCAGAAGGGGGAACATATAGTCTTTGTATACACTGATTTTTATAAATCATTTGATAAGCATGAAGCATCCTTCCTGTTTTCCTGTCTAACCGATCAAACACCTTTTGGGGCCAGTCAATCACTCAGGAAGAGCAAACTGGTTTATAACCTGGACCTTTTTCCTAGATATCAGTGCTGTTTTCAGTATTAATTTTAGTCTTCTAAAATATTCCTAAGTTTTATTCACATTTGTTCAAGTTATGATCCTTCATCAATTCCAAAATATTTATACACTCCCTCTTGCTCAAGTTTTCTTTTATATCGCACTCCTGTCCCAGGCTGCAGTTTTCCTGCCTTAAGAGTTGCTTTTGCACATTTATCAAGACTAGATGACACACTTATATTATCTGAAAAAAGTTTTGACCACCTGCAGTTGTGCTTTCAGTTCCTCATCTGATGACAAAGAAGTTATGTACCTACCATAACGTTCCATGTTAGTTGTCCTTCATCTCACCTTCCTTCTTGCTGGATGGGTTCGGAGCCGATCCTCGGCTCAGACTCGGGCACTTACTGTAGCTCGAGAGCTCTTTACTGGCTCGAGGCTACCCCTTATCCCAGAATGCCCAGCGTCAGCTACCCAGATCTCGTTTGAGATAGCTCACACTAGACATAAATATAGAAGATAATCCATTAATAAACCTGGATATACAGTTCATTGTCATGGATTGGTTGAGAAGCAACTAATAAAACAAATTAGCCAGCGAAACCATTGAGAACTCCTCTCAATCCTCGGGGAAGGAGGGAGGGACGCAAGAAGGAAGGCGAGATAAAGGATAGCTAACATGTAACGTTATGGTAGGTACATAACTTCTTTAGGTTGTCCAATCTTGCCTTCATTCTTGCTGGATGGGACAGCGTCCCTAGCACCTCAATCCTTAGTGGCTCATTGGAACAGACTCTTCAGAACCGTGGAACCAAAGGAAGCTCTGCCCCGGGAGACCGCATCAACGTTGTAATGAGAAATGAATGTATGAGGATCTGCCCAGGTAGCTGCTGCACAGATTGAATCTATGGGCAATCTAGACTGAAATGCTACTGAAGTAGCTACTGACCTGGTTGAATGACCTTTGGGTTTTGTTGGAAGATCTTTATGTCGCAAGTGGTAGGTATGGACTATGGTGTCCGATAACCATTTTGACAATGTTACTTTAGAAGCTGGAAGGCCTTGTTTGTTGTTAGCAAATGAAAGGAACTGATCTGTTTTTCTCATTTCTTTAGTTCTATGGAGATAGAAACGCAGTTGTCTATGCACATCCAGTTGGTGTAATCTGTAGTCTGCCTTGTTGGAAAGATTAAGGAAAAAGACAGGGAGTTCAATGGATTGATTCAAATTGTGGTCTGAACAAACTTTAGGTAGAAAAGATGGGTTAGTTCTCAGGGAAACCCTGTCTTTGTGAAAAACTAGGTATGGAGGGCGAACACATAGTGTATGAAGTTCTAAAACACATCTGGCAGAAGTAATAGCAACTAAGAAAAGTGTTTTCCAAGAGAGAAACTTCAAGGAACATGATGCTGCTGGTTCAAAGGGTGGCAGTATCAGAGAGGCAAGAACCAAACAGATCCCAAGGTGGAAGTGGCTCTTTCACTGGGGGTCTAAGTAGAGATGCACCTCTCATGAAGGCCTTACAGAGTTTGTGAGACATAATGCTGGAGTTAGAAACTCCAACATGAAAATTTGAAATGGCAGCCAGTTGTACTCTGATGGTAGCAGCTGCTGCACCAGAATGAAACAGTTCTGCTAGGAAGTCAAAAATCTCATGTAATCTAAATTCCTAGATTCTGCCCAGTAAGAGAATTTTTTCCATTTGCTAGGATTTACTTTCCTTGTATTTGTCTTATGAGAGGAAACAATATTACGCAATGCTGGGGAAATATTGGGGAGCCTGGCTAAGACTAAGTGGAGTAACCAAGCTGTGAGCTTGAGATATTGGAGGGATTGGTGTAGCTCACCTGACTGATGAATCAAGAGGTCCGGTACTGGGTCCAGAATCCAAGGCTGGGCTAGAAGGTGGGGGTGAAGGAATGGAAACAGAATCTGTCAAGGCCAATAGGGGGGCAATGAGGATCATTTTGCAACCCAATGATTTTGCTTTCTGAATGACTTTTGGAATTAGAGGAAAGGGGGGAAATACATGAAGGAGTCCCTGAGGCCAATCATGGACTAGAGCGTCCCTGGGTGTCTGACCTGGAGGAGGAACAAGGGAGAAGTAGCTGCTGCATTTGTTGTTGAGGGGAGAGCCAAAGAGATCGCAACAAGGCTGGCCCCATTTGCGGAAAATAAGATCCACAATTTCCTGTTTCAGAGACCAATCATGAGGCATGAGAATAGCCCTGCTGAGCCTGTCCGCTATTACGTTGGATGTCCCAGGGATATGTGTTGCTGTCAGAAAATGTTGGGAGGAAATCGCCTATTGCCACAGTCTGAGGGCCTCTTGGCACAAAAGGTAAGACCTGGTTCCGCCCAGTTTGTTGATGTACCAAACCACTGACATATTGTCCATCTGTATTGCAATAGTCACGGCAGGGAGAGAGTATTGAAGAGCTTACAGCGCTAAAAACACTGCTCTCATTTCCAGGACGTTGATGTGCAAGTGGTACTCGTGAGGTTGCCAAGTGCCTTGGACTGCCTCACCTAGATAATGCCCCCCCCCACCCCATCAGGGAAGCATCCGTGGTCACTGTGGCGACAGAATGGGGTTCCATGAAGGGTCTGCCCCGAGTAACTAGTGGGGAGACCATCCACCAGGAAAGGTGCCTTTTGCATGATTCCGTAATTAGCATCATGCGAGACATGGGTAATTCCTGGAAGGCCCATTGTGTGAAAAGAAGCCACTGACGGATTCTCATGTGAAAGCGTGCTAAGGGAACTAGAAGAATGGCTGCTGCCATGCCGCCATGGACCCTAGAGCTTGAAGGACATATTTGACTTGAACTGTTTTGCTCCTCATGTTTTCGAATAATGGAAACTCTTTCCTGAGGCAATTTTACAATCATTTTTCTTGTGTTTACCTCTGCTCCTATGTATGTAATAGATTGACAGGGCAACAAGGCAGATTTTACAAAGTTTATCATTATGCGTAGTTGAGCACAGGATGTGATGTTGTAATCTCTTGCTTCTATAAGTTGTCGCCTGATGGTAGCAGTGAGGAGCCAGTCGTGCAGATAAGGAAACACCTGGAATCCTTGACGTCTCAGGTGAGTCGTGACTACTGCCATGCATTTGGTGAACACCCTGGGGGCTGTGGTGAGACCAAAGGGCAGAGCTCTGAATTGGTAATGACTGGCCCCTAGCCAGAAGCGTAGAAATCTCCTGGACCGTCTGTCCATTTTTATATGATAGCACACGTCCTGAAGATCTATGGAGCACATCCAATTGTCCTGACCCAGAAAGGGGAGAATGGATCCGGAACTTTTCTTTTTGTACAGACTTGCTTAATCTGCTGAGATCCAGAATTTGTTTCCAGTCCCGTCTTTTTGGGCACTAAAAAGAATCTTGAGTAAGTTCCGGATCCTGCTTGGTCTGCGGGGACTTCTTGGATGGCTCTTTTTTCTAGCAGTCTTGAAACTTCTGCGATTGGGTGGAACATCTGGGACAGATTTTTTTGAAACAAAAGGGGGTTGATGAAAAGGAATCTTGTAACCTCCGGATATAATGGCTAGTACCCATTTGTCTTTTGTAATATTTTGCCAGGCGACTGGGTACAATGAAAGCCTTCCCCGACTACCTCCAGAGTTGAGCAGTCGGGCATCCCTTCAGGGATGTTGATATGGTTTGGAAGAGAACGCATCTCTGTCACCCTGATTTTGCAGACCCCCTCTACCATGAGGGCGGCATCTGCTATTGTTATTATTTTCCCTTCTGCCCCTGGGGGAAAATTCACCACGTGCATCAGGCAAGGGTCCCCTGGGATTTTCAAAACCACATCTTTCCACCCTTATGACCTTCTGGGTATGGTGTGGTAGGAGTGGAAAAATGGACTCCGACATCAGCGAGCATCTTGCCTTCCTGCTGGCACCTGGTCAGCTTGTCTTTCACCTGAGGCCCAAAGAGAGAGGAGCCATGAAATGGGGTATTGTTGAAGGACGCTCTGAAAGGTTCGCAAACTGACACAGCCGCAGCCAGGAATGTCTCCTAAGAGCCACTCCTGTTCCTGCAGCTCTACTCACTCCATCGGCTGCATATGAAATAAGCCTCATGGAGGAGTTGACTATTGAATTAAGAGTCGCCAGCTGGGTAGCTACCTTGGCTGAAGCTCCCTCAGCTGTGGGATCTTGTAGGGTGTCTCCAAGCTCTTTTAGGAGAGCCCTCTGAAGCCTAGTAAAATGGGAAAGATAGTTCAGAGACCTAAGGGAGAAGGTCCCTGATGAAAGCATTCGCTTCCCATATCTGTCCATCGTATGAGAATCTTTATTCGGTGGATGGACAGATGAGGTTTCAGCTAATCTCTCTTTGTGGCTGCTGCTACCACCATGGCATCAACTGGGACATCTTTAGTCAAAAATTGTTTGTCCTGGGGAGCTGTGATAAATTTGTTGGGTCTCCTCGGGACAGGTTCCATGGAATCTGGAGCTGACCAAGCCTTTCGAGACACCACAGACATGAGTGGATCGAAAGGAGGAGACACCCAGGAGGTGGAAGGTTGGAACCAAATGCGTCCAGGTATACAGACTCATCCTCGGAGGGGGCTAGGGAAGTCCAGCTACGCCTCTGCCTGAAAATCTCAAGGATGTCCGAAAAGGAAACATCTTCAGAGGGGGACCTTGGGGACCCCTCAGATTCATCCAGGTCTGTATCTGAGGTGACAGCCTCAGAGGAATCTATGTGCTTCCTCTTGCACTTTTTCTTCCAGTGAGCCTGCTCAGAAAGCTCTGGAGAGGCTTCGGAAGAAGAGGGTTCACCAAATGGGGTGTCCTGAGGCATAGGTTCCCTGCGCTTTGGGGTTGGAGGAGGAGCAGAGGTTGTCACAGGCACCGAGGGGGATGGAGCCGATGGAGCTAATAGTGGCACCATCTGTGGGGATAGCACTCTCCACATGACCTCAAAAGCATCACAGTCTCGACACAAGGAGGGTTCCGGCTCCAAAGAGACAGGAATACCACTCTGCTCTGAGGGTGAAGGTTCCGAGGCCGATGTGGGAGCTGAAGCTCTGAGAGGGAGAGCGGGGTCGGACAAGGGTCTGATGCCACTTCCCCACCTTGGAGCCGATGAGAGAGCTTTCGCGTCCAGATACCCCAATGGGAGGAAGAATTGAGGTAATCGGAGCCGACGTAAGAGCCGATGAGGACGTCATCGGAGCCGAAGGAACCACTATCGGAGCATCCATGAATTTCGGCTCCGAACTAAATATAGTCAGAGGAGGAACCGAAATTGAAGCAGATTGAGCTGAAGCCTGTTGAGGTGGGCTCAAAAGCATTTTAGCAAGAGCCTGTGACTTGAGCAACCTACTGACCAGTCTCTCTCCACATCCTGATCCGATAACCTCGAGGATCGAGAGGAGTGGGAAGATGAGTGATGACTGGACTTGCTCTGAAGTAATGGAGATTATGGCACCGAGCAAATCGGCTCCAATGGAGACCTAGCTCATTTGTGGCTCCAAGACGGCTCTGAAGTAACAGTTGGAGCTGATGGAGGGGTAGTCTCATTGGTGCCAGCTGACACAGACACACTTGGCTTGTCAAGTTCACAGGTCAGTTCCAAACATGGAGCCGACATTTGACTGGTTTCAAAGGTTTCACTGGCTGAGATGCTTTAGCCGGAGAATCCTGTTTTAATAATCCACAGAGGATAAGCTTGTTTTTCCGCATCTGTAGGACCCTTGGACTAAAGGCATGACAAATAGCACAACAGTCCTGCAGGTGCAGAGTCCCCAAGCAATAAACAAAACTAGTGTGCCCATCTGTCAGACACATCTTCTGACAGCATGAGTCACACTTTTTGAATCCTGAAGTTTTAACTTCCTTGGACATACTAAGAAAAAAGGAAGGAAGTACCACACAAACAGACACACTACAATAATAAAAATTATATTGATAAAAACTTTAAAAGGAAAGTCTCAAACTTAAACGGCTGTCCTTAAGAGGGGGGGGGGACTCTCTAACTTAAACTAGTTCAGGCAAACAAACAGAAGGCTTAGCGACTAAGGGGCGACGGCCAACACAGCACAAAAAACACAGCAAAGGACAAGATAAGGGATTTCGGACTAAATAACTTACAAACTACTATAAAAAGGTGAAAAAAGTACTACTTTTCAAGTAAATTATATAATTTTAAGAAGAGAAAAAAAGGTTATACTAAGCCTGAGCCAGTATCGACGCAAGTTCGCAGCTGAAGCGACAAATGAGATCTGGGTAGCTGACGCTGGGCATTCTGGGATAAGGGGTAGCCTCGAGCCAGTTAAAAGCTCTTGAGCTATAGTAAGTGGCTGAGTCGGAGCCGAGGATCGGCTCCGAAGCCATCCAGCAAGAACGAAGGCAAGATTGGACAACTTAACATCTAACAGTTTTAAATCATCTACAAAACGAAGATGAGAAGTTGTTACACTTTGTTGTTTTCTAGGAGCCAAACTGTAGTCATGACCTAATCTGTTAAGTAGACCAGCTTAATGGGTTTAGAGGCAAGACAAAAGAGCAGCAGTGACAAAGATTCACCCTGGAATATCTCCCTTTGAATTTTTATCCCTGGAACAATAATTTGCCCTATATCATGGCTTAACCACAAAGTGGTTTGCCACTGTTTCATGGTTGCTGCAATGTAACTGATCAGTGCAGGAAATATCTTGTACATTTTTAAACACTCTATTACTCATAAATGTGGAATACTGCCAAATTTTTTTGTAGTCTATCCATGCCATAATTAGGTTCTTCACCTTTTTACAGTTCTCCATTATGACTACTTAACAATAAATGATCCTTTACTTTCTTTTATTACCATTTTGCTCTATTGTCGTAATTGAGTTTTCTTCTAAATGACTATAAACTCTTGTCAGCATTAATTTCAGTGTGTAGTTCATACGTCATCGGAAGGCAAATTTTTGGTCTAGAGTTTTTAGGACAGCTTGCAGGTTGGCTCTTAAGTAGGAGAATTGTTTTCCTGTTGTTAACCAGGTTGGTGTCTGTTTGGGGTGCACATATAAATAGTTCTTACTCATTGCTAAATCTTCATGTAAACATGTTAATACTTTTAACCAGAAGTTAGGCACTGCACCGAGGCCTGGGGGTTTCCAGTTAGAAGCTTTTCTTGACTTTGTTTCTATCTGGCCATTCCTTCATCCCATTTCAAATCCTATACATTTTGAGCTTCTTATTCTTTCTTTTACTTCAGCTATCCATTCAGCATCTTAGTTATATTCCACAGGACATTCATAGATATTTCTCCAAAGTGTATTAAATTCTTTTTTTCGTGGCATTTCAATTCATTTTTGCCTTGTTTCCCAATTCTCTATAAAACTTTTTTTGAGTCATCAATAAATTGCTTATTTTGTACTTTTTCTTTATATTTATCTGCATATTTTCTACCTTTTTCTGCCTGTGCTGATATTTTAATTTATTTGTGATAGTGCACAACAGATCCTGATCTGTTTTGATACTGTGCACAGCTTTCATCACATCTGAATATTTCTGTTGATCTGTCCCCTCTTCTATACTCTTCTAACATAGACACTTCTTGTCTTAATTGTGTTATAGTTTTCTATATTCGATACTTCCAACATGATCGGCAGTCATGGTAGTGCAGCGGTTAGCATTGCTGCCTCACAGCAAGAGGTTCTCCAGTTCAATCCTCAGCTGGGGTGCCTTATGTGCGGAGTCTGCATGTCCTCCCTGTGGTCACGTGGGTTTCCTCCGGGTGCTCCGGCTTCCTCCCACATTCCAACACATGCTGTAGGTGGATTGGACACTCTAAATTGGCCCTAGGTGTGAGTGCATGTGTGTGTGTGTGCCTTCTGTGGAAGGTTGGGCACCGGGCTGGCAACTCGACATTATAAAACTCCATTGTCAATCATGAGCGGACAAGTGATCCACTGTGGCGACCCCTAACCAGGAAAAGTCGAAAGAAGAAGAAGAAACTTCCAACATATCTGACTTCTCTCCTTCCTTTCCCTTACTGCCCTGTGTTTTTGTGGTAAGACTGTTATTAATTTAGCTGCACAGCAATATATCCTATTTACCTGTTATATCGCATGAACCTCTATGAACAGTCCTAATCACGGTGTTCGTTTTATCAAACTTCTAACTTTTGTGGTTTTATTGACTTTCTGTAGTCTATTCCTTTCAGTGATCTTAATACATCTGTCCAACTCTATTAAATCAAGCAGCTCTTCTTTTAGAGCATTTTCCTCTAAACTGAGGGCACATTATTTGCTCTTCATTTCTTGTGAACATTCTACAAAAAGTTCCAGAGCATCTTCCTGTGTCACATTCTCTCTGGTTTCATTCTGTGTCATCCATCCATTGCTCTTATGTGGGAACTCACTGGTCTATCACTCCACAACGCTGACTGTGTCAGAGTTGCCACAGTTTCCTGTTCCATCCCTTGCTGTGCAACTCCAAATTAACTTCTGTACTGGTTTCCTGTGGAATGTTCTAAGGTATCTTCATATGGCAACTGATCAGATGTTTTTTTCTCCACTGGTTTCTCCTTAATATGGGGATCCATTGCTCTGTCCTGCTGTGATGTTATCACACTTTGATTTTTTTACACTAAATCATTCACTTCGCAGGTAATCCATAACCTCAGTTTCTATTTCTTTAACTTTTCCATTACTAATCCTCTTTTCTCATTGTTTTCTTATTTTTTGCATTGTAAAATTTTCCATATCTGGATGCCTTTGCCTGTATTTCTCTTCAAATATTGTTGGTGCTGCTCTTTTTGTATTGACTAGTTTTGCTTTCTCCTTTGCACCATATTAAATCAGTTTTTCCTTCCCATGCACATATTTCTTCTTTAGTTGTCTCCTGCTCCTCCTGTTTCTCCTTACTTGGGGGACTCATTGTTCCATCATGATGTCATATAACCTGTGTTAGACTTTCTACACTAAATCCTTCACTTTGCAGGTATTCTATAACTTCAGCTTTTAATTTTTTTTTACTTATACTTTACTAATCTTCTGTTCTACAGTCATTCTTTGTGATCATATTGTTTGTATTGTAAAATTTTCCATAATTTTCCATAAGTGGACGGCTTTGCCTGCATTTCTCTTCGAATATCTTTGGGCTGACTTTTTTTTTTTTAATTGATTAATTTGGCTTTCAGCTTGGCATAAATATTGCACCAGATCAGATCTCACTTTCTTCCCCATGTCCAATTTATTTTTTATGCCTTTCAAAAATCTCTAGATTTTGTTCTTTATATTTTTGCACTTCCTCAGTCATTTCCTTTTCCAAATGAACAAAGGTTTCATGGTCTATATAATGTTTTTTCACAAACCTGTTGTATTAATGAACATAAATTTGTATTTGAAGCTTCTGATAGTTTTTCTTTCCTTTAATTTCTCTGTTAATGTTACATAATCTGTCACTTGTCCTCAACAATCCACTGTATCATTTTTATAGCTCTTTTTTGGCCGATCAGTTTTTGTGATTTTTGTGGACTACTACTTCCTTCTACAACAGGGGGACATCCTCCCCCTAAGCTTGGCCTGGCCCCACTGCAGGGATTTTTCCGTGTCTTGAGGATTCTACAGTATTTTTTTTCAGTCCTTGCACCACTGCGCCTACCAGGATTGGGCGCTTTTTCATCCTGAGTCTTGTGCACCCAGCTGTTTTTTTTTTTATTTGTTAACCTACTTTTGTCAATGATATATGCTACATAAAATACAGTCTATATATCAGTGTTGTCATGGTGAGATTTTGTGAAAAACAGGGTCCATATCATGAAAGTACTCAACAAGACTTGAGGATGAGTTCAGTTCCAACAATACTACTCTTCTCCCTTGCTTGCTGATTTATCATCTCTCCATTCGGACTCATGGAAGCAGGCCTACTGCAAGACTGTTTAACACATCCATCCCCTTTGGGGAATGGGCAGTGCTTAGGTTGTGGGATGTATCCCCATAATGTGGCTACAGATAATGCAACAATCAGGGATATTTATCTTGTAATGGAGTGAAAGTAGGGTGTAAACTTGAGGGCTCACTATAACAGGGTGAGGATTAGACACATGAAATTTGTCAGGCTATTTTCGGAACACGTACCCCTGTGAAATTACTATCATTTCTGTTATCTTCTGCTGGTTGCTGCAAGTAAATGCCTGGGCATGTGCAAGGGAACATCCCGTTGTTCACTGTAATGGGCATGCTCAGCTAACATCACTCAATGCTAAGGAAATATGACCAAAAACATATCCCTTCCCCTATAATTACTGGTGGGACCAGGTTGAAATGCTTTCAGCAATGGCAGTGCTTCATTTCACTCTTCTCAAAGCTAGACCACAACTTAAATGTCACAACTTTCTAAAACACTGAATGCAAGAACTTTTCTACAAAGAATGTTAGAACCTAAAACAAAACTAGGTGTTTTGCAGAAAACAACTGACAAGCTCAAAGCCTACATATGGTCTCCTACAGAAGCACATGATGTCGCTGTTACCCTAATTGCAAGTCCACCATGAAAGTTCTCCAGTTTCTGATCCTCCTGTCTTATTCACAACTAGGAAGAATGGGAATAGTGAGTCTCAATTCAAAGAAGGGACAGGCAATAACGGACCTCTGAGGAGCACCGTTTGGGTCTGCTCTAGGAGCTGGAACTTCAACAGAGCTCATTTCTGATAGAAGAAAATGACTTCAATTTGCCTATATAAGAATACACACATAAAACATCCATCACTGGTCGCAATTTTCCAAGCTGGGGCAAGCTCACAGAACTAGTATCCTGTGCACATTCCTGAAGAGTAAACAAAAATGCTCTGGAAGCATCTGTGGAGTCCACCTCCAAAAAAGACTTCATGGCTAGAGCAGGGGGACAGGATGTAAAACCACCAATACTTGGGTGCCCTCTGCATCTTATGAAGGGGGTCCTGTTTCCTGACACCTGGTTTAGCCTGAGAAAAAGCAGAGACAGGAAGCTGGGAGGGCATCATTTAGACCTTCCACAGTGGTTGGCTCCTACTACTTTTTTGTACGGTTTACACTAGAGCCTGGAAAGCCTACCTGAAGACTTGCATCTACTGGCAATGGGGCAACAAAAACAGCTGGTTTTGCCGCCTCCTCCTCAACTCCCCTTTCCCCATTTTTCTACATGAAGTCAGGGTGTTGTGTTAACTGTCACCATCTCTCCCAATTCAATGTCACACTCCTGCCTTCTTCGACACTCATGCCTCACTGTCCCAGATGATTTCTCACATAATCCATCCACCTCTTTGATGGATGCCCTCATTTCCCCTTACCGTCTTTCCTGTCTGTCCCAAATCATCTTCACCAGATTGTCTTCTGCTTTTCTGCACATGTGACCAAACCACCACAATCTGTTCTCTTTGATCTTTTCTGCTACTGAAGCTACTTTGGCTTCTGCTATTATGTCGTCGATTCTTCATTTGTCCCACAGTGTGCATCCTACCACCCTTCTCAGGCACTCCATTTCTATCACTTCTAGCTTTCTTATCTGCTCTGCCTTTACTGCACAGGTTTCTGTACCTTACTGTAGTACTGGTCACACCACTGCTTTGTACACCTTACTTTTCAGCTTCTTTGGCATTCTTCTGTCATACACTACACCAGACACTCTATGCCAACTGGCTACAGCTCCTCTGATTCTAGTTCTGACTTCTTCACTCAGACTTCCTTCTCCTAAACCACCCTTCCCAGATGCTTTAAGCTAATAACATGTTACATTATCCTCCATTTTATCTCAGTCCTCAGCTTCTTCTGGTTTCCCCAACTTGCTGCCATTACCACTGTCTTATCTGTACTTAGTTTCATCCCATGGGCCTTTAGTTTTGCATTCCAATACCCTATCCTTTGCTGAAGTTCTTGCTCAGAGTTTACCTGTAATGCCACATTATCTGCATACAGCAACTTTGTTGATCTGTCCCCTCTGACCTGTTTGCTAATGTAGTCCATCACCAGTATGAACAACAGTGGGCTCAGAGCTGAACCCTGGTGCACATCCACTCTCACGGAGAACCCCTCTCTGAGACTGAGCATTGTTCTTGAGTCACTGGGCCCTTGTATATAGCCTGCATTAATTCTGCAATGTTTCTGGGACTTCGAACTACCACAGTACTGCCCAAATTAGCTTTCTTAGCATGTCATATGCTTTCTCCAAGTCTAGGAATGCCCAGTTGGACTCTCACCTCTAGTGTCTTCTGAGCTATCTGTCTCACTGCAAACATAGGGTCAACTGTGCTGCATCCTGATGTGAATCTGAACTGCTCGTCTCCCATCTTACTTTCTATTGCTCTGCATACCCAATTATTAATCACCCTCTCCAGAACTCTCATGCAATGTGACAAGAGTTTGATATTTCTGTACTGCCCACAGTTTTGGATGTCCCCTTTGATCTTGTACATGGGTATGAGTATGCTTATTCTATAGTCATCTGGGATATGCCTTTCTCTCCACACTGCTATGAATACCCTCAGGAGGCATTTCTTCCCCATCTCACCTAGCATCTTTATCATACTGCCTCATCGCTAAACAAAGAGGAGCTTGACATAATCCATTAGGGTGCAGACACATTCATCCAGCTGCTGCACCAGACAAAAACATAAAAAAAAAAAAAAAAAAAAAAAAAAAACCACAGTGAAAATACAACCAGCCATATGGAGTCTCACTGAGGAATCTAAGGAAAGGGGCTTTTCCAAAGACTTTGTGATTGTCCAGTGCCTCTACCATGTCTGAAAGTCCTGTGGGGTTAGGTAGTTGAGATAGAATATGGAACAATCAACATAAAGACTGCACACCAGGATGGCAGTGGTCACCAGTTACCACAGCTACTACTGCAAAAAAATGTAAGCAACTGAAGACAAAGACACCACATGTAAAACACCAATTCATTACACAGCATTTCAATAAACAGCATTCTCCTCCTTTTGTTACGTCAGTTCAGCTGGCAGACACACTAGAATCGGCACACAGGCTGAAAACAATCTAGGGATGTATTCGTGAGCTTCTGTGGGGCTAAGCAAAAGGCATACAGCAATAATGAGAGTCATTTCATGCAAGAGACACCTAGGACTTGAAACAACCAGAGTAATGCTTTTCAGTGGAAAAGCTGTAACTTGGGGATACAATGGTAGATTGTGAAAAAGTGACCAAAACTGCTGGTACATTAATGATCCAAAAATGCAATCAAGGATGAATCAGTATAATCTCTACTTTTCCAGTAATTCTACAATGACAGAGATACTTACCATAACTCAAATGATCTATGAGCATACAATTCATTAAATGAATATCAAAACTACTGCATGGTACAGAAAGAAGGATCTGGTGTAGCACAGATAGCAAAATACCTAAGGCCCTAAGTGGCAAAGAAGAAAAATTCCCTTGCCTACTCTGCCCAAAGTTTTGGACTCTATCTTTTGGCAAGATGGAAAGATTATGGCTTTTCGGATTTATGCAAGACCAATGAGACTACATAAGCATCTGGCTGCAATGCTCTTTCAGGTAGTCACTTCACCACATTCAGTTCAATTATCCCACCATCAACTGGGAAGCCTACACTAGCCCTAACTTGCTAGCACAAACGTTCCTTGACTTTGTTAACTCAAATGTCCTGCAACAAATTGTTCATACCCACACCCAACAAGAAGAGCAAACAAACTAGATCTGGTCCTCACTAACATATCAAACAGATGCACTGTCGCAACTGTCAGATCCTCATTAGTTAAATCTGACCAAAAATCAGCCACCTTCGAGCTGGCACTAACACCAGAACTCACAAAAGGAGAAATCAGACTAAAAAACTTAGCCAAGGCAAACTATTCTCTCCTAGGTGAAGGTATAAATGCATTCCAAGCTCTACCTCCAGCTGGAAGTGGTAACTACACTGAAGCTTACACTAAAGCCCAATCACTTGCATAAGTTTAAAGACTTGGCTACAGCAGAAAAAATCAAAGCCTGAGCCCCAAGTAAAAACAAGCGGCCATGGTGAACATCCAGCATCAAAAAACTTTACAATAAACGCAAAAAGTTGCTGCCCAAGAAAACAAAAGCGAGGCCCCAACAATGGAGAACAACCCTCCTCAGCCTCAACAGGCAAATAAGACAACTTGACAAATTCTCTAAGGGCTTCTTTGAAAAAAAACTTGGCGAGCACAGCCAAGAATAAGCATAAGGCCTTTTACAGCAACATACATGGCCTAAAAGGTAGGACCCAAACATGTGCAGAACTAGTGACAAATGATATTGCACAGACTGACCCCACAGAGATGACAAATCTGCTAGCAGTTAGGTGTGGCAAAGCTTTCACTCCATTATCCCCTCCAAACCGATCACAAACCTTTCCCCAACCAACCCCCACCTTAAACATCTGAAGAGCAGGTGATCGTAGCCTTGTCCAAGGCAAAAAAACACAGCCTCTGCGGTACCAGGTGGCATCCCATGCAGTCTTCTAAACAGGCTAAAACATGAACTAGCATCACCATTAAGTACCCTATTCAATCATAGCCTAACCACAGGCTTTGTTCCTGTGGAATGGAGAACAGCAACAATTATTTCCCTCCACAAAGGTGGCCTAGCAACAGACCCAGGGAATTACAGACCCATAAGTCTGACCAGCCTCATCTGTCTCAGGTCATGGAATGTACCATTATGGACTTCATAAATAAAAACACAGGTGACCTCCAAACCCTGGATCCTACCCAATTTGGATTCAGGAGCAGATGCTGCCTGTTAAATCTGGTGGATTTCTTCCAAAATGTGACCAGGTCCACTGTTGAGGGCAAATCTGTTCACACAGCATACTTCGACTTGGCAAAGACTTTCTACACTATCCCACACTCAGGCATTACTGATAAACTTAGCAAACTGAATGTAAACCCCTTTGTTGTAAGATGGGTTGCCAACTGGCTCACAAACTGGACACACACTACCAAAGTGGGTGACTCCACATCAACCAGTAGACCTGTTACCAGCAGGGTGCCACAGGGGTCAGTGCAGGACCCCCTACTGTTTGTTATATACTTCTTGGAAGTTCAGGTCAAAACTAAGGGGTTGTGGCTGATCAAGTCTGTAGACAACTGCAAACTGGGTGCAATTATTGAATCCTCAAATTATGTCAATATACTCCAAGAGGGTTTTACGCAGACCAATAACTGTTGTCTTAGTCACGGCCTCAAACTGAGTGCAAAAAAATGCATCACCATTCCCTTCGGCACAAACGGTGTCCCTTCACACTATCAAATCAACAACAATACCCTAAGTACCAATGAAATGGTAAAGGACCTGTGATCACAAGTTGACTGTGACCTTAACTTCAACCACCATGTGTCTACTGTAGTAAGAAAGGCTTTCTAAGTAGCACACTTGATTAGCAAAGGCATCACCTCGAGAGCAAAAGAGGTTATAACCTCTCTATACTCAGCACTAATCTGTCCCATAATTGAGTGTAATGCCCCATTCGGCATATACCATACACAGCACCTGCAGCAATTGGAGAGACCTCAGAGGTTTCTAACAAAGATCATCAAGGGACTCCAGCATGTCTTACACAGACTGACTAAATTCCATGTCACTGTACTCTGTATTGTTGAGACTTATGCCTGGCATACAGAGCAATCTCAGACCCAAACCTAATAAACTTGCTGCATATCTATAAATCAAAGGGGACTAGGGCTACCTTTTCTACGAACCTAAAGATGACCTGCAACTTAAATAGGGGATACTTTGGAATAGGCTATCAATTCATGTAAAACAGAGAACCTCTATGACACTGTTTAAGTGGAACCTGGACGAATGGATGGGGCATCGTAAATTCTTACTGAGGATAGTGCTCACAACCCTTCCTGGACATGGGCAGTCATTACTAAATGCAATCTTGGGTACTGACTATCATTTCTATGATATTACATTGGGATGAATTGGCTAGGCTTGAAATGACCTCCAGGTTGAGAACCAAAGTAATCTCCTATGATCCTATAAAGGACATCTGCATTTTGAGAATCAGAAAGAGGAAATTCGGCTACTTCCAGGCTATATGCATGACAATCTTCTGGAGAGCCTCACTAGAGTAGATGACTCAAAGTTCCTTCATTTATCACAAACATTGGTTTCACTTTCGCTGAGAGAACCCAGCATATCAACAGGCCAATCCACACAGCAGCTCATCAGTCTGAGTGCCATTCTAAAGGAAGGCTCATCTCAAAGAGTGATAAAGTAAGCGAAGGTCTCATTACACTTATCAGTCTATAAAATAATGGCCTCAGTATACAGAGAATCCTCTCCCCAGGGAAGACTAAAGAAGGGACTCCACTAACCCTACATCTAAGTATGTGAAGCATGCAGTCTCGCCCACCACAGAAGATAACGAGCACATAATAAGCTGTCAGTGTGTGTTGTAAGATGCAGCCTCAGCATCCACTGTATGGAACAACCCAGCTGGTGTCTAGTCACAAGAGGCCTGTGCAAGAATCAAGCCACGACTGCCTACATGAGCTTACACAGGCCTCTAGTTTCCCTCCACTTACTCCTATGGCTGGTTAGATGTAAGCTTGCAAATATGGTAATTCTACATAATTCTACACATCAAGTCACTCTCTTATGGGACAAAAACAGTGCCAGTACAAGTCCTAATGTGTGATCTCATGATTACATGAGCACTGTGAAGGTTTTAGTAAAGCGGACATCAAAATTAGCAACTTTCCAATGACAAATTTTAAGGTAGAGATCTGAAACTTTCAAGCATCAGAAAGGAAAGGGCAGTTCAGGGGTTGACTGTGTTCTCCTATCCCAATATCTGATGTCATGACATGCACCCCTGTCGCAAGTAAGGCAGTTGGAATATTTTCAGAATTGGGTTGAGGACTTTATAGCAGAATATGAAAGTAATTATCCATTAAAAATGGTGCTTCAGTGTCAAATGGACACTTCTAAGCCATGAAAATGGCAACTTTCAGTATAGGTTTAAAAAGGATAGCTCAATTTCCTTAATTCCTTAAATACTGCATAAGCTTTGGCTAATAAGAAGGAAGACAGACAGTCAACTAGTCCAAAGAAAACTGCTTCAGTCAGAGGCTCTTCCTAAAACAAATGTAATCTGTTGATGGCAGAGGCAAGTATAAAATTAATAATTATCCCTTCTCGTCTCAGACACAGGGACCTCAGTTCCCTGCGACTCTCTTACTCAGAGAGAACCCAAAGGGTGGGGGGAAGCTTTCATAGTGCAAGACTCCTTATCAGCTGATGTGGATCCTAGATCCTGTAGACTGAGCAGTAAGTATACACTCAGAGTTGGTCTAGTGAAATGGAAAGTACCAAATGCAGGTAGACTCATGAGCAACAGGTCTGTATAGGCATCAAATAATATTCCATGATTGCATGCTCCCTCACTTTCTCAGTCATGTCACATGACATAATAATCTGCAAATGTATACTCAAATCAATAGACTCAACAGAGGACCCAATGGGAACTGAAGGGCCAAGAGGCAAAATAAAGCAGGCATCTCAGGCCCAGGTGCAAGCTAAACTTCAGAGAACCCCCCCCCAAAAAAAAAAAAAAAAACTAAAGGCTGTGGCCATGCAAACAGAAGAGCTTTGTGCTTGAGTACAGAATAACTGGCACCTAGCACTGACCTCAAAGTGGCCGCAGGAGGAATGTCTATCTAGACACTCAAAGTCAGATGACACAGGATGACAGCTGAATCTCTCACAAGTCAAGAGAAAGCTTTCATCCTACACTGATACACAGACCACAGCAAAGATGAACTTTAAAAACTGACTGGGACTTTGGCTGTTTTTGACTCGCCTGATCCCTTATCTTCTCAGCCTTCTTTGACTCAAAACTAAGATTGCACAACACACTCCCCTATCGGTCTTTATGCTGGTTACCCTTCATCTCTGCCACCTTGATGGTGTCAAGGCAGGCTTGTAGCTTCTCTTAAATGCAGCAAGCAGCTAGACTGAAATGGAAGTACTTGTTATAAGGTAGACAATATACTCCTTTCCAAGGCAGTATAGAGTCTATGTAGGACTTTGTTTCTAACATGGGGACTAAAGCACACTTAGAAAGCTTAGGATTTTACACTAACTCTTGTGAAACATGTTAAGATCAAGATACAAAATGCATGAGAGGTAAGAAAGACTTGGAAAGCATATAGTTAGCTGCATGCTGCTGATGCAACACAGCAAAGAATGGCTGGGGAAGGACATCTCTCTCAAGCATAGAATCTACAGAGTTTTAACAAACTGTTAAGAGAAAGCTATTAGGTAAACTCAATGATTGTTCATATGACCATTCATTTCTCTGCCAAGAGTCAAGTACTACCGTTCCAGAGCCATCACACTTCACTCTCTCATCCTACCAGACAATTCTTTCACCCCAAACCATAATGTGCTTATTGTCAATGTAAATAACACCAGTATGCTTACATGCACTTTCTCCCTGTAGAGGTCTTTCAAGTACATCATAATGATGGCTGCATACCTGCTGAAGTCTTAGATCTCTGGAAAATGGGCAACTAATTGGACTTCAGTTACATAAGTCACAGCAAAAATGTAGTTTTTTAGTATAAGTCTGTCAATGGAATGAGATATAATTGAGGGATTAAAAAAAATGAAGTTAACTGCTAACAGTGCATACTGGTACTACATGATCACACAGTTACTGCACAATTCTGCCAAAGTGTCAGCATTTTAAAGTGCTTTCTCCCATGAAATACTAGGTCTTGAACTCAATAAAGGAATAAATAGAGAAAATAAATTAATGAAGATCTATGTGTCTTTAAGTCTGCTAAATAACCCATACACATTATGCATCCTAATTAGTCAAAACTAAAACAAAAAACCCAAGGGCTGTCATCATACAAAGAAGTACCTCACAACAAGAGGATCACTGGCCTCAAACAGATGCCCTATGCAGATCGACTGAAGAAATTACAGCTGTACTCAGTTGCATACTGCCTACTCAGAGGTGATCTCTGCCTGACATACAAGGCCATGTCGTACCCAGAAATGACAGACATGCTCCACCTAAAGAAAGCCTTATCCCCACGAGTCACACGCTCTAGGGATCTAAACCTCACCACAACAATAAATAGGATGTGCTGGAGGGATAGATTCCTGTCCCAGAGACTTCCCATGCTTTGGAACAAGATCCCAGTCTACATCAGGCAGAGCTCCTCGCTAACACTCTTCAAAAGAAATCTTGATGAGTGGATGGGAAACAGAAAGTTTACCTCGGGGATCACTTCAGTGGCTCTGCTGGACAGAGGCACAGGGAACTAATCTAAGGGGGCGGCGAAAGCCAACACATTCTGGATAGGCTTATAAATGCCTTCGGGCAGATAGCCTAATACCTACCTATGAACCTAACACTGATGTTTTCACTCAGATTTCAAAGGGAAGCCATTGTTATGAGTCATACAAGTACAGAAGCAAAATGAGAAAGTACTTCAGTGAATTCTGCTTCTGTGTGCAGAGGCATCTGTGCTGCTGCAAACTCAACCAGTCAGTCCTTAAAACATTTACTTCTAAAGAGCCTAAAAGGCTATTACACAGGTATATTACTGTAATCTACAAAGACTGAAAGTGACACGTGCGCACACAATCTCTCTACTACTACCAATAATAAATCAACATGATGTACAGGTCAAGCAAATTACTACTTTGGCTACCATTAAGGGTCATCATGATGATCAGGTGGGTGGAGACAAATCTGCACCAGAGTTGGCAGGTAAAGCCTTGCTCAGCTTGGGATGTGAGCATAATTAAGAGCTTGAAAAGGGTGGCAAGATTTTAAGTGTGTCGCATTAAAGGTGTACATAGCTGGGCATCTTATGTCTAGTATTGTTTCTATAATACTGCAAGTCCACTAGATGTTATCAGTACCAAATATGCTGATGTCTGACCTACTGACTTAACTCCTGTTGCCCAGCCTGGCCAACATTATGTATTCATTAAAAGTGTATTTTTAAAGCTTTCTTCAGGTGGATTGCACACCTCAAATATTGCAGCAATTCAGAGGAAAGGAATATGCATCTACTCACTTTCCTAAAAAATGCATACTTGGAGACTAGGAATGTGGAAGTGCAACCCTCACAGTAGGGGTGCTAATGGAAACAGTATACCAACCCCTGAAAAAAGATTTACATTCATATTTAATTTAATTTTCTGTACCAATATGACCTGTGGGGGTAGCAAAACTGTGTGTGTTGTAGACTACGAAAAGTCCCATTCATGATCTGTAGGTAAAATTAAACCTCCTCTATGCTTCATCAGTTGTTTGCTCAATACAGTTCTGCATTCATTTATGTATTTATTTGTTTGTTTGTTTACCAGGTGAATGAACAGGCCATTGAACTGTTTTCAATTAGTCGTGATCAAGGCGAAAAGCAATACAATTTACCTAAATTATAGTTTTACCTAGATTAAATATTAAATTTGGTATGGCTTACTGCCACTTCTTCATAAAGTAAAAAAAAGGAACCAAACTTGCAAAAATATACACAAAGTAAAATCAGATAAAAAATATAAGGACTGATTACATGCAAGAAAGATTATTTTCCCTATTTGGGAAATAAAATTATATATATGGGAGGTCTGCTAGATCCCTAACTTAATGAGGAAGATAGTTAAATCATTTTTTCTATTAGCTACAGTTATACAATACTTGTTTTCCTTGGCAAAAGGATTAAGGCCTGTGCATATATATATATATATATATATATATATATATATATACACAAAAAAGCCTGGCAATAGTTGCTTAATGTATTCACGGTGTGACTAACAAAAGACTTTACTTTGTGTTTTAATCCAACTATTAAATAATACAGGTGCTGAGCAACACTTGCCTGCAAGCTGTGACCACACTTGCTATAGCTTTCAGAAGTTCTTCCTATAGGAATAAAAAAAAAAAAAAAACATTTAATAGAACATTGTTCAGAAATCTGCTTGTCCATTTTGGCTAACAATGCTTTCCATAGGTATATATGTGTATATGCAGTACAAAACTAAGCAAATCAACATAACTTCAGACATAAACAAATCAGACACCAGGTCTCAACCCTCAAATGTGCCCCAAACACTTACAATAGAGACAACAGTGATAGAGGCACTATGAATGAACCACAAATGTAGAAACATACACTACACTGTCAAATAAGGATCATCTGGTTCTTGAAGAATCCCCAATTCTCTACCCGTTTTAAGACCTAACAGCTTAGTTTTCTCAACCACACTGAAAATTACCTTTTGCAAAGTCCATGCATTCCTGACATCCTCTTTTTCAAGCAATACTATTTATCTAGAATGACCGTTCTAACCCAAATAAATCCTTTGAAAAAATGTTTTGTGTCGTTTCCCCGGAACTATACCCATTTAACCTCAAATTATGCCCTTTGTTCTTAAACATTATTTTTAAATAAAGTCTTAACATACTTCTTTTCTTCATGATGTGTACATGAATGTATATTTGTCTGTGTATAACAAAGGTGTGTGTGTGTGTGTGTGTGTGTGTGAATGTATCTAGGTATATGTTTAACTGATTAACAAAAGAAATGAATCCATGTGTATGTATGTATGTATGTGTATATATGTGAGAGAAATACACACACCAATACCTCACACAAACACACATGCATGTATGTACGCATATATGTGTATGGGTATGTAATACATGGTAGACTAATCGTAATCTATACGAGTGGGACAGTGGCAATGCACCAGAAAAATGAAATTGTATGGATGGCAAGATACAGATCCGTGAGAATTTAAATCCATCAAACTGTGACTGTGGCATGTATGTTTAGCAACCAGTTTGATAAATGAACTGTATCATGGGGAGAGCATGCTAAATACTAGCATGTGATTTAGAATGCTTGGCAGTCAGGCACTCATTTCAACATAGGCATAAAAACAATGTAAAACTTTTTTTAGCTGAGAAAAGATACATAAATAATAAATAAAACAATAAATAAAAAGTAAAACTCAGCTGCTAAACTGAGAACTGGGAAAACCAAGCAGAGGAGGTTGGTCTGAAAGTGGCACACAAAATATTACCAAGTATGGTCTAGAAGATGTGACAGCCATCTGCTTATCTTTAGACTTACTGCAGTGCAACTTCTGCTCCTGCCTTTTTGCAACTGTATCTAGTGAACTGTACTTGCAATGTATAAGAAATGCACAGAAGGGAATAAATGCATCTAGTGTGTGCTCAGCACTGATATGGAACTAACATTTCAAAAAATTTTCTGTAGAATATTGCCTGGCTAATTATGTCCAAATAGATTATGAGGACACTAACAGATGCATATATATAAAATGTGAGGAAGGAAGGCTGGTATTATATTGAAAATATCTTGCACTGTTGGTATACAGAATAAGTTTCATGATGAGCAGCAAAGCTTACATATCTATCATCAAGTTCATTTTTACATTTTTTACATTGCTTTTTCCTTTTTTGCATATAAATAACCCAGAGGCAGAACAAAGATATGTTGGGACATTTACTTGTTGACCTGATCCAAGCGGGACATGGGTGCTAAACTGAGGAAGTTCAAGCAGCTGTAAATATACATGAACCAAACACCTCGTTAGCTGCAAGCCAGTACACTAACCACACAATAAACCCATGTAAATGAATGCAATTACCTGGGCTGGGAATAGAGTATGCAATCTTCAGAACTTCCAGGACCAAAGGCCACTATACTAACTGTTGAGCTACTGACACTGTCTGTAGTATTTTATTAAAAGACCTCATCAGGGAAGGATACAAAGATACTTCAGCTGAGTGTTTCTTCTGCTACTATTTTTATATAATTTCTCCCCCCTTGCCTATTAACTAACAAGCTTCCTTTCTCCTGGAGTGTAATACAGGCAGTCATCAGACTGTGGTTAAGGCGCTAATCCCTACCCTCAAGTTGCTAACCTAAACACCTGGATAGATCACCACTGAGGCATTTAAGTGTGCTTCCTGGCAAATGTGGGGGCTAATATCACAAAATTGGAATGCCAAGTCCATGTACCCCACCCAGTGTTTATATATATATGTATATATATGTATATATTTATATATATATATATGTGTGTGTGTGTGTGTGTGTGTGTGTGTACTTTCAGGTGTGGCAAGCCTCCCTACACCCTCCATACAAAGGACTTTGCCTCTCATAAAGTCGTCCCCCACCACCACCACATACACTAAATTCTTGGTTACCAACTATGAAAAAAATGAGCAAAGATGATACATGGGCAATTCTGTGCCATCACACAAACAGAAACCAAACTAGAAGTGATTACATTTATAACAGTGATTACCAGGTACATTTCTTCAAATGTTTCAATTTCTCTGTTGCACAGCTATGCACAATTCTGACAGATCTTAATAAATGCACTTTCAATTAAAGAGAACTTCAACCAAATGCCCTAGCTCCATTTGCTTCTGCTTTGGGCACCACACGGCAAGAAAGACTGATGTAATGGTGTCGGCTGCATGCTTTATACCCATGACTACCTGACGGCATGGAAGATGAGACAGCAACCAACGCAGGACCCAAGACTTTGATAATAAGGTCGACTGAGGGCTACCTGCAAACAGATAACCCAAATGTGATGACTGCAACAGTGAAACACGAAGAACATCTTCAACCAAATGCCCTAGCTCCATTAAAATACATCTACACTAAAGAAGTAAAGCTGAGAAACAATCTGTGATAAGAGATAAGCATTTTCTTTGTGGGTGTCATATGAAAGTTTCTTGAAACATATTTCTTACCTTTCCTGCCCATGTTCTTCCAGGTAATCCCTGCAATAATGCATTCAACACCATTCCTAAGTGTGGTGGTACAAGGGAGCCTGTTTGTTGCTTAGCAATAGAAGACATGGCTGCTGCCCCCTGAGCTTTCATTTTCCAAGACTGGGACTGAAGTGCCTTCTGGGTAATGGCTATCAACTCTTCCATGTACAGTCGAATACCTCCAAAATTACCTGTTGGTGTAAATGCAGAAGAAAAATAACTGACAAGCAATATATCACATCAGCTTGCATGCTGAATAAACAAAAGTGATCATTTGCATTGCAGCTGCCATTCTGCAAGTTGAAGCAAATACCAGTAGTCTGCACATATTTAATGCGATCATTTTAAACTTCTTGTGCATTCTCAAATTGAAAACACTTTTTTTTCTTACAAACTAAACCTAAAACATTATTATTATTTTAACATTTAAAGCACAATGACATTAGGGGTAGCAATGCAGAAACATTCTAAAACAGAAATGAACACCTGCAAATGAATGCTGAAGAATCATTACTTGAGGTACTTAACCAGCATGTTAGACCTTCAAGGGATTCTAATGCAGCAGATCTGTATTATAGAACTCTTAACTCTGCAGGTCAGTTCCAATAGATCTAATCTGGTGCATCCCTGCCAATATCACCATGATACTCACATCTGCGTATAACAAGGTGGTGACTGGATGTTTTACCAGATCTGGGCAAACTAGCCATCTAATTCCTTATCTGCCAGGAAGGACATTTATTCCATAAAATCAAAGATGTGACACTCATCATCTTCTTTCAGTGTTCCCATTTGGGGTTGCCACAGCGGATCATCTGTTTCCATTTCTTCCTGTCCTCTGCATCTTGCTCTCTCACACCAACCACCTGCATGTTCTCTCTCACCACATCCATAAACCTTATCTTAGGCCTTCCTCTTTTCCTGTTACCTGGTAGCTTCATCCTTAGCATCTTTTTCCCAATATACTCAGCATCCCTCCTCAGCACATGTCCAAACCAATGTAATCTTGCCTCTCTGGCTTTGTCTTCAATCCTTCCAACCTGGGCTCACCCTCTAATATACTTAATCCTAATCCTGTCCACCCTCGTCACACCCAGTGCAAATCTTAACATCTTTAACTCTGCCACATCCAGCTCAAACTCCTGCCTTTTTGTCAGTGCCACTGTCTCCAACCCATATAACATAGCTGGTCTGACTACCCTCTTGTAGACCTTCCCTTTCACTCTTACTGGTACTCGTCTGTCACAAATCACTCCTGACACTCTTCTCCACCCACTCCATCCTGCCTGTACTCTCTTCTTCACCTCTTTTCCACACTCACCATTACTCTGAATTATTGATCCTTCATCCACCTTCGCCACCTCTACTCCTTGCATCCTTCACCATTCCTTTATCCTCCCTTTCATTCACACACATATATTCTGTCTTAGTCCTGCTGACCTTCATTCCTCTTCTCTCATTCCTCAGGCATCCCCTCACTTTCCAAGATTCCATTAAACAATCTGGTTAAAAACACCACTGCCATTTCACCTAAACACCTCCATGCTTCCACAGGTATGTCATCTGGACCAACAGCCTTTCCATTCTTCATCCTCTTCATAGCTATCCTTACTTCCTCCTTGCTAATCCATTGTACTTCATGATTCACTATCCCCACATCATCCAGCCTTCTCTCCCTCTCATTCTCTTCATTCAACCCCTCAAAGTACTCTCTCCATCTCCTCAACACACTCTCCTCGCTTGTGAGTATGTTTCCCTCATTATCCTTTATCACCTTTACCTGCTGCACATCTTTCCTTGCTCAGTCCCTCTGTCTAGCCAATCGGTACAGGTCCTTTTCTCCCTCCTTAGTGTCCAACCTTTCATACAACTCTTCATATGCCTTATCCTTAGCCTTTGCCACCTGTCTCTTTGCCATGCACCTCATCTCCTTATAATCCTATCTACTTTCTTCATCTCTCTGACAATCCCACTTCTTCTTTGCCAACCTCTTTCTCTGTATACTCTCCTGTACTTCCTCATTCCACCACCATGTCTCCTTGTCATCCTTCCTCTGTCCAGATGTCATACCAAGCACCTTTCTAGCCATCTCCCTTACTAGTTCTGCTGTAGTTACCCAGCTATTTGGTAACTCTTTACTGCCACCCAGTGCCTGTCTTAACTCATCCCTGAACTCCGCCTCCAAATTACCCTTTTTTCAATTTCCACCATTTGATCCTTGGTGCTGCCCTCACACTCCTCCTCCTCTTCTTGATCACCAAAGTCATCCTACAAACCACCATCCTATGCTGCCTAACTACAACTTCCCCGGTCACCACTTTACAATCTCCAATCTCCTTCAAACTGGCCCTCCTACATAATATATAATCCACCTGTGTGCATCTTCCTCCACTCTTGTATGTCACCCTATGCTCCTCCCTCGTTAAAATACGTATTCACCACAGCCATGTCCATCCTTTTTGCAAAATCCACTACCATCTGACCTTCTGCATTCCTTTGTTTAACACCATACCTACCCCATCACTTCCTCATCCCCTCTGTTCCCTTCACCAACATGCCCATTGAAATCTGCTCCAATCACCACTCTCTCACCCTTGGGTATAGTCATCACCACTTCATCCAACTCACTCCAAAATTTTTCTTTCTCGTCCATTGCACACCAAACTTGTGGAGCATATGCACTAACAACATTCATCATTACACCATCAATTTCCAGCTTCATAAACATCACTCTATCTGACACTCTTTTCACCTCCAAAACACTCTTAGCATACTGTTCCTTCAGGATAACTCCTACGCCATTTCTCCTCCCATCCACACCATGATAAAACAATTTGTACCCACCTCCAATACACCTAGCCTTACTCCCCTTCCATCTGGTCTCTTGCACACACAATATACCAACCTTCCTTCTGTCTATCATATCGGCTAGCTCTCTCCCTATACCAGTCATACTGCCAACATTCAAAGTTCCGACCCTCACTACCACAGTCCTAGCCTTTCTCTTCTCTTCCTGCCTTCAGCCATGCCTTCCACCTCTTCTCCTCATTCGGCCAACAATAGTGACACTGATCCTGTGAAAATGATAAATACACTATCCAGTAAAAAAATAAATAAATAAGAAACAATCAAAGGCAGCAGGATAGAAAACAACCTTATAAATCCAATCTTAAATATTTCATATAACTTTTCTATTTTAACTCAGTGGATTGCATATACAAAATTCATTATTAAAGGACAAAAGCCCAAAACAGTTAGCTAAAACAAAAACTGTCAAAATGAGCAGAAACACAAGGGATGAAAAAAGGCCCCCTCTCATGTGAAGATTCCCTGTAGTATCACCCTCCCAAAGGATGATTTTACTCTAGAAATGATAACCCAACACGGGAGTGTTTTTCAAATTCTTTTTCTTGCTCTGTGTTTCATGAGCCTCAAGTCTCTACCAAGATAGCGCCCACTACTTCTCTATCAATAGGGTAAGAGCTGGTCATGCCATAGCCATCATCCAAGTAGCCATGAGGGATTTTCTTTTGTGACCCTATCCACCTCTTGCGCACAACCTGTGCTCTCTCAGAGGGAGGCCTGCTCTGCCTTCTCCTGTGATTGTGTGCCATACTTCATGATGGCTGCCACAAGGATGTGGACTGGCACAGCCAGGCACACATCTGAGGCCCATCTGCTTTATGATGCACACCTCTTTGTCCGGTAGATGCTGTTACCACAGTAGGACAGACTGTCTTTCTTTCCCAGGATGGATGAACCAGTGTCAGCCATAGAGGTGTAGTTAACCATTATGGTGCCCTCTGCTGTCGCCTGATCTCAGAGATGAAGATATACAAAGAAAAGTCCATTCACAATTACAATCTGGCACTCCTCCTTAATGGCAAGGAGTAAGTCAATTCTACATTTATGATCCTCAACTCTAACTAGCAAAAAAATATACATATGTGTGTGTATATATGTCTGTGTGTGTGTGTGAGTGTGAGTGTGAGTGTATATGGTCTTTTAAACTACAGATACCACTACATTTGTAACAAGAAGCTGGCACAGTTTATGTACCCAAGGAGCAAAAGGAGTGCTAACTATTGCGTTTCAGTTTAGACCACAAATGCAATACCAGCTTTCATTTCTAAAAGTCAGTAAAGCAGTTAAGACCGATCGTCAAGTGCCATCATGCCCCCAACACTTTGTTCCCAAGGTGGCTGACCCCTTCACCCCACCCTAGCTGCCCACCTGATAGCTACTTTATCCCCTCTATGCCATGGGTCCAACACACTGGAGAATTTTATAAAACTGTGGACAGAAACTGAAGTTACAGGAGCACAGACATCTTCAAATGATGAATTTCAAAGAAAATCTGTAGTCCTTGAAGTGTTGCCACCTTTTGTTAAAGGATCATACTTCAAATAAACAAATTACACTTTGTGAAGACAATTCATGAGTCACAGTTTAGGCATTTTAAGATGTCTGTCCTCTGCAAAAGATAAGAACAAATAAGAACGTGTTAAGTGTTTTTTTACAAATAATAATACAGTTGCCAAAAGACAAGAAGCAGTTTACTGCCATGAGTTTCCAGTGTGTGATGTAACACCAGCAAATCTTGCTTATGTTATAGACTGAAACTACTGTAAGGATAGAGCTTGGACTATTTCTCAAAGGACCTTTGTCCTTATGAAAGACAATAAAATATGTGTAGGATCATAGGAGGTTACTAGGCTTTCAACCTGTAGGTCATTTCAAGCCTAGCTGTTTCATCCCAATGTAATACCATAGACACTCTAGTCAATACTCAGGATTGTATTTATTAATCAAAGCAACAGCCATTGAGAAAAGGGGTTTCCAGTATAAACATTTTACACCACAAGTTAATTAAAAATCAAATTTCGGGAAGGTAAACTGTGCTCCTTACTGCAAGTCTAAAATGAAATACTCATCTGAGAAAATTCTGAGCTTCCATCCTAGATGGAATTCAGAAAGTACAGTAACAGGAACTTTAAAAAGTAACAATCAAATATGCATCAATGTGTGTGTTTGTCCTCCTAGATGAGGTAAAACCTACCACAAAATTATTGAAAAGGGTTAAAAAGAATGAAGTTACAGGTAAGAAAAAACAATTCCAACCTGACAAACAATTTTATACATGTTTGGGCTGCTTCTAAGACATAATTAATGAAGTATGGTAACTCATTAATTTCTGAGTACTACTGCAGAATAATTAGCAGTACATAAGAAACCGACTTGATTCCATGCTGGGAAATGCTTCTTTTCTTGACAAGAGTTTCCAATAGAGCAGCTCAGCACAAGGCTTAGTCTACCCAAGTGAAGTGAAATTAGTAAGGAAGAGAAATTGAGACGTATGCAACCTGTCTTTTTTGCCTGCAGCACCAATCTTTGTAACAGACCTGCATAAATAAGGCCTTTACAAACTTTTTCTGCATGTAGTTTGCAAGCTCCAGGTTCTCTCTTTTTTCTTTCTTTCGTTCTTTTTTAAAGCACTGTTACATTCTGAGGCCATTACACAGTCAAGTGACTTATTTTATGCAACAGATTATGCACTACAAATGTAAAATTTAATTTTTAACTAATGTCCAAACAGGATACAATGTATTTCATTTATGCAACTATTTCCCATGCATTACATTAAAAGTCACACAGTATTGTTTATTAGTGTGCAGTGACATAAGTGATATGCCCAAGGATGCACCTATTTGAATACAAGAACACTGACTGTAACTGATTTTATAGACATGTACAAACTTGTACAAGCCTTGCACAACTGGGCAGTGTATCTTAATGCTGTAACTACATATACAGTCTAGTGTTGTGGCATTCAAATATGCTTGTTGAAATGTTTGCTTTTGCATCATCCTTGCCAGATTGATGATTGGTATATTTTTCCTTTTCTGCTTGTTTTGACTCCTGCAGCTCACCATCAGGAAACCCTGTTGCCTCTTTTCGGCTGTTGGGTCCACCTACCTCTCCCAGCCTCCCTCAGACTTACCCACAGACCTGTAAGGGTTAGGGCTGGGGAGATCAAAGCATTGGGATCCCCATCATAGGAAAATAGAGTAGCACCACTTAATATGTAGGGGAAGCTTATTCCAGAGGTTGGTGAGGTGCTGGGTTATAAGTCTATCCCTTTATCACGTTTTATCTATTAGTGAAGATTTAGGTACCTGGTTCTACTACTGGTAGCAACATTAGACTAGCAGAAATGCACGCGGTTCACAACAACTGTTTTTCTAATGTGCACTAAGTAAGGCAGAGATCTCCCTTCAAAAGACTATAAGACACTGAATAAAGGGAAATAGCTTCCAGCCTGTCTTGGTAGCTCAGGAACTTTAGGCCTGGGATCTTTTTGGTCAGGAACCGTTGGGGTTTTTCTGCCTAATATGTTCAGTGATGCATTTTCAAGGGGGCACTGTACACAATAATTGGCCTGATGGCTGCTAAATATAAAGGAGTGATTAGTGATTATGTCTTCTTTTGGCAATTAGCTCAGCTAAATAAGAGATTTCCTTCCAACTAATGTCACATGATGGTCAAAATAGAGTGGATTATCAACCTCTGTACCTAGGTCCTTGACTATATATTCATTTTGTAGTGGCATGATATTTGTACAGCATAATGACAGAAAGGATTGTTTATCACAAGGGATGCTTTGGGTGTCAAATGGTGACTTAATTTCCAGTTTGCAGAGGTCTGTAAACTTTCGTAGCTGAAGTATTAGCACACTGCTTGGAAATCTGAGAAGTAAACACAAAAAAAGAGAGGCCACACCACCGAGCCCTAAGGGACACTGCTGCTCGCTTTCATACTTTCTGATGAGGCAGCTACAACACACACTGCGCAGTTTTGTCTTTCAGCCACTGTAATATCATCCCATCACATAAGGATCGAATTTTGAAGCATGTAGCTTTCCTATGATGCCAGCGTGAGGAATGGTGTTGAAGGCCATGGCCAGGTTAAGATACTCTACATGACCACCATCTATAGCATCAGTAAACCTTTAGAAGAATTCTAGATGATTGAAGAATCTAGTATTCATAAAGCCAAACCGTTAAAAGTCAAGTCTAATAAGACTCTTGATATTGAAATTTATGAGTTCAGGTATAAGACATTCCATGGTTCTGCAGATGAAGCTTGTAAGGCTATTGGGTCTATAATTACCTGGGTCAGTTGTAAGGCTACCTTTATAGAGGGGCATGACACATCGGTGACAAAACCAAGTAGCTAAACTTAAGCTAAACAAGTTTAAGAAGTGCGTCTGCAAGGACATTATTAATTAAGCAACCAGGTATATTGTCAGATCCCATGGAAGAAATATTTTTAGTTTTGGTTAGCACTTTCAATAAGTGATCTTTAGAGACAGTTAGTGGAGTAAGGGATTCAGATATTTCAAAGTTACAAATAGAAGTCTCATGGGGTGAAGATGTTACTACATTTGTTTGCAAGTGTATTGGTAATGTCATTTGGGTTAGAATACAAGGCCCAACTGTGAATATGTTCTCAGCAACGTAAGGTACTATGTTTTTAGTTTGTTTTCATATATAACTAAAGAAGGATTTATGATTATCTTAGGCTTCAGAGGCCAGCCTAATTCATGGGTTCCTTCAGTGAATCTGATTAGTGGTCTTTTTTTGTATGTTTTTGATATCCTTGAGAAAATGGGTTTTGGATTTACTACAAAATTTAAGGAGCATCTTTCTTTTGTTGTATAATTTATGGTGGTGGACAACCAGGGTAGTTTGTTTTTGAATTTCCTATGATACCTGGTACTTGATTCATAAAGAAGTATACTTTGACTACTATTATGTCCAGAAAAGGGATGACTATTTCAAAATATTTTTTATCACACAACTTCTCAGGGAACAGAGGACATTTCAACCAATTTAACTGATCAACTGAAGCAGTGACAGTGAAATCTGCTTTCTATCCCTAGTAATCGATGAAAGCACCTACACCAGAGACACTGCCCAACTTCTCCTTTTTCTATCTGAGGAGATGCCACTAGCTTTGAAGTTACTGCCGAATTCTCTGAACAGAGTGCAATATAATTAGAACTTTGTATCCCTAAAGGAGGCAAATAGGTCTGGTGCTTGTGTATTGATTAAAGTGCCTTGCACTTATTCTATTTCTTAGTAATTACACTATCAGGCTGTCTGCAGAGAAAAATCTAGCAAACGACTGGATTTTTCTGGAATACTCACAACGTTGGATCTGGAACTCTACTTTCTTACCCACTAACAAATCTTTATCAGTTTACTATCATATGGTTGAACAGCACTTATGCAGACTTCAAAAATGCGTAATCACATGGGGTGACTGGTAAAAACAGTGAATCATAACCTTCCAGACGCATGAAAGCGAAATCAGGGAAGTGAGTGGTTCTTTCAAAATCAGCATTCACTTTAATGGTGGTTTTAAAGCAAAATTCAGACCAGTTCGAATGCTGAATGCTGTTATTACCACTTTCAACATATTGTAAAAACGGCTTTCACATTTTCAGCCACATGAATCGATGAAAAGACTCAAAAACATTGTGTCTTTTAACAAAATGATAGTAAACCTCTTTATCACCACTTAGCAAAAACAGAAGGAACTTAGGACACTACATGCTTGTTCAAATACCAACATGATCTGGTTCCACGGCGAGCAAACTGTTCAATGGCCACCTGGATTGCTCACAAGTCTAACAGGTCTATATGAAATACTTCCACAGAAAATGGCATAGCCCTTCTGTCCCTGGAAGGTGTGTGTTTGTGTACCTGCTACCCACTCCTAAGCAGGCTGGAGTGAAGATTCTCTGGAAATAACTTTAAGTGGCAGAAGGATAACTTCCATTCAAGAATCTTTCTGCAAGTGGCTGACAAAAGCATCATGAAGAAAATATTCTGTGATCTATGAAAATATTGATTACAGTATGCATGCAGAGATTGCCATTTCTTGGAATATGCCCTTTTCCCCCAAGGTATGGTGATCTCCAAGTTAGTATATACAAGTTTGGAGGGGGTGGTTTGTCCTTCATGTTGGGGAGGATGTAGAGGGGATTATCCCCCCCGTCAAACAATATTTTGTAAGACTTGTCCTCCAGGGGGGGAGTTGCTTTCCCCCTGCATAAAACAAGTTTTAAGGAGAAGAGTGATGTTCGATATTCCCTGTTCTGTATTTCCAGGGGTTTTTTTTCTCCAATGTTTCTGGATTCGGCTTGAGTTACAACATTTCATTAGGTAGCCAGGAATCAGACTCTCCCTTATGTTTGTGAGACAGAACAGAGGGAAGTGCGGGGTAAGGGTCAGGACTGCTCATACCTTCACTTTAATAACAGTCTGTGGGCATTTGTACCTGTACATATGTAACAGTGCTGTTAAAGGGGAGGCTGGTTGTTGTGAGATGTTGCTTCCCCACCTTGGCAAAATCTTGAACATCTGGAAGAAGTCACTTCATGCTAGCTATCATTTCATAAGTCAACTTCTTTACACTGTTAGTATTGTGTTAAACTTACATGAAGGAATGCCAAAGATAGGGCAGGTAAGGGTAAAATGCTTTATTTAACTTAACAGCAAAGAGCACTGTAATTTGGATTCACAATACACCAAGAACTACAGTTAACAGTGGACGGACTAGAACCTGCTATATCTTATTTAACATGATGGAGACAGCATGATTGTGCATCTCTCTGCCCATGATGTCAACTTGTTCATTCCCCACATTATCAAATTAATTATTGCCTACCTGTAACCAAGAAAATATGTCCCAGCCTCAAGCAGATCCCCAGTCCCTTGTTTTGGGATGGGCAAGCTGATGAAAGTCCCACACTCCTGGCACCTCTGTCTGACTCCCCTTATTCCTGAGTCACTAACTGAGAACAAATTGTCTGGGTTGCACTCAGAGTTCCATCACGCTACACCACTGGGTTCTGTATAACACTTGTAATTCTGGCTACAAGATGCATACTACACTACTAAATAAATAACACACATATAGGTTCATAGGTAGGTACTAGGCTATCGGCCTGAGGGCCTACGTAAGCCTAGCCAACAAGGATCCCTGGCTTACGCCACCCAAGAAAGTTATTTTCCTGTGCCACTGTCGAGCAGACACACAGAAGTGATCCCCGGGGTGTATTTCCTATTTCCCATCCACTCATCAAGATTTTTCTTGAAGAGTGATAATGAATAAGTTTGTTTGACACAGATGGGTAGCCTGTTCCAGAGTATGGGAAGTCTCTCCGACAAGAATCTATCCCTCCAGCATGTCCTGTTTATTGTGGTGACAAGGTTTAGGTCCCTAGACTGTGTAGCTCGGAGGGATTTGGATTTCTTTAGGTGTAGCATATCCAACAGTTCTGGGTTAGACATAGCTTTATATGTTAGGCAGAGATCACCTCGGAGTAGGCGATATGCTACAGAGTAAAGCTGGAGTTTTATGAGACGGTCAGTGTAAGGCATCTGTTTGAGGCCACTAATCCTCTTTGTGAGGTACTTCTGTGGCCTTTCCAGCTGCTGCAGATGTCTTGTGAGGTACATTCCAAAAGGGGCATTGTACTCTATAATAGGTCTAATGAGTGTCGCGTAGAGGGGAACAATGACCTCTTTTTTTCCTGGATGAGAACCCTTTTATGATGAGGTGTGCCATGTAGAAGGACTTCCTGACTACTGTGGCGATGTGACTATCAAAGGACAGACTACTGTCCACCTGGGTCCCAAGGTCTCTTATCACATATTCGGTGTTAAGTAGACTGCTGTCTATGTAGTAGTTCATGGGTACAGAGTTTTTAACAAAGGGGATTACAATGCACTTTTTGGCATTGAGCTTGAGGCCATGGCTCTGACACCAGGCATCTGTCTCAGCGAGGCCCTTCTGTAGGATTTCCAGATCATTTGGGGACTTGACTATGTTCCTAGCTTGCAGTCATCTCCGAACTTCGCTAGCCAGAGGCCTTCTGTGTTAGCCTGTACTTCAGAGAAGTAGATATCAAACAGGAGAGGTCCCAGGACTGAACACTGTGGTACTCCACTTGTCACTGGTTTGAGGTCAGATTTGGAGTGTGCAACTTTTACAGTGTGGATTCTGTCAGTAAGCCAGTTGGCAACCCATCTTGTAACGTAGGGATTTATACCTAGTTTAGTGAGTTTAGCTATAATTCCAGAATGGGGGATGGTGTCGAAAGCCTTGCCGAGGTCAAGATAGGCTGTGTGAACCACCTTACCCTCATCTACGGCTTTGGTGACTGCCTCAAAGAAGTCGATCAGGTTCAGTAGGCATGATCTGCCTTTCACAAACCCGAACTAGGTGAGATCCAGAGTTTGGAGGTTACCAATGTCTTTGTTTATGAGTTCTATGATGATATGTTCCATGGCCTTGCAGACCAGGCTTGTCAGGCTAATAGGGCAATAGTTCCCGGGATCAGTGGTGGCTTCCCCTTTGTGGAGTGGGATAACTGTTGCTGTACGCCACTCAGTGGGCACAAAGCCTGATGTGAGGCTATGACTGAACATGGTGCTTAGGTGGGGAGCCAGTTCGTTCTGAAGTTCGTGTAAAATGCAGCCTGGGTTGTTGTCCGGTCCCATGGATGCAGTGTTTTTGGCTTTAGATAGTACAGCTTCTACCTGGGTAGTTGTGATTACAGGGACTCTGCATTCTTCCTGTATAGATATGGGCCCTTTAGGGGGTGGGGGGGGTAAAGTTAGCACTGAACGTATCTGCCAAGATGTTGGCAATATCAGTTGGTTCTGTAATTTTCGTGCCGTTGTGCTGTAACTCGGAGCAGATCTGGGTGTTGCCATTGAGATTCTTGACATAGCTATAAGAATGCTTTGTGGTTGTCCTTAGAAGCAGTGGTGATTTTGTTTTTGTAGCTAGCTTGGAGGATCTTATAAAGGATCTCAGCTTCTTTCTGTGGCTGACCAGGGAGCTCCACCACTCATGGGATTTTACTCTCTTTTGCAACAATTTCTTCCTTCTGTTGTTCAGTTTGTTTATGGCAGGGGACCACCAGATTGGCTTCCTTTTTTTGGAGGATAGCATCTTGCTTCTGTTTGGGATAGCACGATCCATGCACTCGTGTAAGTGCTTATAGAGTGCATTTGTGTAGGATTCAGCGGTCGTAACTGTATTGTCCATCTGCATGGGTGTCATGAAGTTCAACACTTCTGTCTTAAGAAGCATGAAGTTGGCTTTGGAGAAATTTTTCATCGTGGTTTCCTTAATGGGGGGGGCGGGAGCGGTTTATGGATATCAAGGGTGATTAGCTTATGGTCGGATCGGACCAACAAGGAGTTGACTTCAGGTGTGGAACACCGGTCACTCATGTTGGTAATGACTAGGTCTAGGATATTGTTGCCCTTGGTGGGGGTTTGGATAAGCTGATCCAGGGCATTGGTGTTTATGAATTCCAGAAAGCGTTGTGTGAAGGAGTTGGTACACGAGTAGTTTTCCCAGTTAATGGTGGGGTAGTTGAAATTGCCCATCATTAGGGTGTTTGGTTGAACCCTAATATTTTCCAGTACATCAAGAAAAGAGTAGTAGGAATCTTGGGGCATGGTGGGGAATCTGTAGCAAGCTACAATTTGGATTGCAGTTTTGCTCAGAGTTAGTTGCACTTGGATAACCTCGGATGCTGAGTAACTAGTTTGGAGGTGTGGATATCCTTAATGAATATGGGCACACCTCCGCCTTTGGTGTTCCGGTCCAGGTTACATGGCCGAAAAGTGTGGTACGAGTTATAAGTTATAGCCTGGTAGTGCAGGGGTGCTCTCTCGAGCCTTGAACCAGGTCTCAGTCACTGCACAGATATCAATGTTCCCCATTTTAAGGAGTGCCTCGAGTGAGTGCATTTTAAGATTTAGACTTATAGCATTGAGTAGCATTAACCCTCAGTGTTTTTGCTTGCCTGTTCCTGTTACGGTGGTGAATTTGTCATTTGAACCTTGCCTAAAAAGGCACTATAGGGGCGGCAAGAGCCTTAGCCAATATCCGGAATCCCAGGTGCAGGCCATCTCTGGCAAAGCATCGTGGCCTGTCGACCATGTCATCTCAAGCAGACAGATACTGGATCCCCCTAGAATGACACCAGAAGCTCAGCCAATTGTTGAAGTCAATCATTTTGTCCTTGTACTGCGGTATCATTCTGGGCAATGGCAAAATGCTACTCAAGGCTAGTGTCATACCTGCCTGGGCTACAAGATACGGAGAGCTCTTCCAGGTCTCTTTTCATGTAGTCCAGGGAGGTACATCTCAGGTCGTTCACACCAACATGGACAATGACAGAGTCACATTTGTACTTGTTGTGGAGTGACCTGAGTGCATGGGTTATGTGGCGGATCCTGGCACTCGACAGGCAGCTGACAATAACCTTCTCCTTGCTTAGCCTGGTGAGTGGGACATCAGTGTGCTTGACTATAGCGTCACCTATGACTAGTGTGTTGGATACGTTGTTTTGCCTTATTGGCTGTGGCTGAGTGGCACATATGAATACATAAGCTGTGTATGATATACATAATAGCAATTCGGTATATACCTACTGGAGTGAATGATCTTTAATATCAGTTACATTTCCTAGTTTTCTATCATTCATGTTTTCTTTTAATTTCCAGGTACTTCCTTAACTCTAACATGATACTACTGATGATGATTTTCTACCACATCTTCTTGGTAAATCGCTCATTCTCTTCTAAATGATACTCCAAGCTATTTTTTTTTTTTTTTTAAATAAACATAGCTAAACATGACATGCTTAGTTCAACAAAATGTTATATACAAAGAGATAGAAGCTATGGTGATGTGATATGCCTTGCATAATAGTACAATATAACCAGTTTCAAATCTTCATCAGCCTTCATAGGTATACACAGACATTGCTCTTGGGCAATTGTCTTGTTACTTCCAGACTCTCCTAAGCTTAAGCATACTTAATCAGTCTAAAATGTTTCACATTAATTCAGAAACATCACTCAGACCGCCACTGGCCACTACTAAACTACAGGCTACAGTGACAGCAATGTCATATTCTGTAAAAGTACCATGGTCATACGCTGTAGAAGTTACACTAGGATCATAGAAATGTAGGGAAGCTGATACTTGCAGCCATTTACATCTCGTCAGTATACACACTTAGATCATACTCTCTCTCTCTCTCCTTCTGTATGTCTGGTACCTTCCACATGTCTAAACAGTTATTCAAGCTTGAGCTGAGCAAATTAAGAAGTCAAGTTTGTGCGCCAAGCCCTTCAGAGCTTTCCCGCCACTGAGAAAGCACTTCTCTGCAGACAGTCAAGCATTGAATCACTGCTAACGCTGTTCCACTGCAAGGCATATACATTCCTTCTGGGAAAAAAACTTCCATGTTACTTTACTGTGTGTCTACAGTTGCTTTCTTGTGATAAGCAAGTACTTTTAAGCAAGGAGAAAGTATATTCCCTGACTGTACAGTGGCTTTTGTGCAGTTTTAAATGGGAGTTCGCTTTTTTACTTTTGTGGTAAAAAGTTGTTAAACACTGTTTAGCTTTTTCTGTGGAGAAGCTGTGTTTATTTTATTTTTTGGTGTAGGTCAAAATGTTTAAAATCTTTCTATGTTTTTTCCCTTGGAAAAGTTACTTTTGCTACTTTCTTGTTTTACTGCCTATTAAGCTTCCCTGGGAAAGAAGCACCATTTTCAGCTTGAATAACTGTTCAAGGCAGCTTCAAGCTCATGAAGTATGTTTATAACTGCAAGTATTTTGCATAGTCAGTTCAACAATGAAGTTTGCTGTATGGTACAAAAAGGTCTAAATGGTTATAAGCTAGAGAAAAAAATGCTTTAGGCAATTCTCCAAGTTATCCACACTCCTCAAAAAAACATTCTTTTGCCATTTATTATACCAAATGGATACCAGTATTTGCTTAATACAAGAAAACCACACATTAGTCGTGCAATATGATGGTTATAAATAGAAATGGGTTCCAAATATCTTTGCTCCAGGGAATTTGGCTAGTAAAGATGGGGCTCACTTGTGTTAAAAGAAACATTTCCCATATGAAATAACTCAAACCAAAGAAGAGCATATTAGTTTGACAGAATGTAGGAGTCCTATTAAAACAATTACTGTATCATTTTAAGCTTCTTATGGATGAAAGTCAATTATTCCTTCACATTTCTTTAATGTACGGTCATCCTTTGATAGGTTTAACTGCGTCTATATTATCTTGTCAAAAGATGACAATATCGAACGGCATAAACATCGAAAATGCCATACATCAAAACTGTTCTTGTGGGGGGCTGTGCCACCCACACTCCCCGCTAATTATATATACCAACTCTGAGATCGCACTACAGTGAGGAAAGAGCAAATTTTCATATCCCCACTGTACCATGATCCCGCAACAACACTTTCGATGTACGGCAATTACGACATTTTGCCATTCAATATTTTCAACATGCGATAACGTGAAGTAGACTCGTTTAACTACATATTAGATGGAGATTGTAATATAACACTTGTTTCATATTAGAACAGACTAGGATCAGAAATCAAAACTAAAATAAATACCACCGGTACTTCTTAGATCCATGCAGATTCCCTAAAGGTAGGGCTGTAGTTTCTTACCTCATCCACATAAAGTATGGTCTAAAACAGATTTTACATGCTTTCTAAGTCATAGAATATCTATAATTTGGAATACAAAACAGAACCTAAGTCTTTCCCAGATCATTCATTAATATTTAAAGATAAGCCTTCAACTGACATTAATTCCTAGACTGAACTGAAATTTTAATTATGAGTTGCAAAAGGAAAAGTCTGTTAATGGAGAGATTTTGAGAATTATCCAGATGAGAACATATAATATACAACAGGTGGTATATTTAAGGAGATTCTAAGCAGATATTAGTTAATAAAGCTTCATATCCAAACAAAATATTGAAAAGAGAGCATAAATGAACTAGGGAAGGTGGTCCCTAAATTAGATACATATTTGCAAAATACATATGAAACAAAATAGATATGATTGCGCTTCACACTGAGTTAAAAATATTCACACTACAGTTCAATTCATTCTTGAAATACAGATGATGGATAAATATGCTGAATGGACCACTACTGTAAGTTGCTGATAAATATTTTAAAATGAAACCATAATTCTAGTAATATGTTATGATCAAAGATTATAATTTTGTCTACAGTAAATCTCGTGAAACAGTATGCTATTTCTTCAACCTTAATCATAGTTTCCAAATTAAACAAGCATATACGAAAAATTACTTAAACATTTTTAAACAACCAAAAGGACAATCAAATGGACCACCGGGCATGATAAGGCGATTTATTAACAAGCTCAAACGACTTATACACAAGCACAAAAAATAATAAAAAGTAAAGAACATTACAGAAATTGCACTTCAACAGGTCTTGAATTATGTGGCCCAGGCAGGTATGACCCTAGCCCTGAGCAGTAGCCTACAGTCACCCAGAATGATACCGCAGTACAAACAGAAAATGATTGACTTCAATAACTGCTTAAGTTTCTGGTGTCATTCTAAGGGGATCTAGTATCTGTCTGCTTGGGATGACATGATTGACAGACCTTAATGCTTTGCCAGAGATGGCCTGCATCTGTCATCCCTGGGTTTCCGGGTACTGGCTAAAGCTCTTGCCACTCCTATAGTGCCTTGTTTAGGTAGTGTTCCAAAGACCAAATTACCACCGTAACAGCTATAAATAAATGCTATCTGAGGGTCATGCTGCTCAATGCTAGAAGTCTAAATCTCAAGATGCACTCGCTCAAAGCACTCCTCAAAATGGAGAACATCAACATTTATGTGTAATGGAGACCTGGTTTAAAGCAACAGAAAGCACCTCTGCACTACCAGGCTATAACTCATTCCACACCTTTTGGCCCCGACGCATGGACCTAAGCTCCAAAGGCGGTGGTGTCTCCATATTCATAAAGGATATGCAATCCTCCAGACTAGTTGCCCAACATAACGCATCTGAGATACTTCAGGTGCAACTAATATTGGGTAAGACAGCGATCCAGGTCATAGCCTGCTATAGGTCCCCAACCATGTCCCTAGAGTCTCACTCCATGTTCCTAAGCAAGCTGGAATCTATCAAGGTCCAACCCAGCACTCTCATACTTGAAGACTTCAACTACCCCCCTTCATCAACTGGGAAAACTACTCAAGCACCAATACACTGGCCCAATGTTTCCTGGAATTCATCAGCTCCAGTGCCCTGGACCAGCTCATTCTGACCCCCACTAGAGGAAAAGTACAGTTTTGTACCTACCATAAATGTAGATGTTCGAGTGTTCACCCTGCTGCAGTCATCACAATTGGGTTATCCTGTCGTCAGGCGGTCCTGCAGTTGGCCGGAATTCCAAAGTCTTGGTCCGGCATCGGTTGCTGTCACCTCTTCTCTGACGTCAGTGCACCAGGGGTATATATAATGCAACCAACGCCATTTTCTTCAGTTTTTCTTGCTCCAGATGTCAGATGCCCCCAAAAAGGTGGTCAGAATTAGTATCAAATGGAGTAACCACTGCACAAACACAAAATCCCTTCAGCTATAAGCAAATACATCAGTAAGGCATAGAAGAGATTTAGCCAGTAGAACAGAGGGGATGGAGGGAGGGTAACCTGGAATGCAGCAGGGTGAACACTCGAACATCTACATTTATGGTAGGTACAAAACTGTACTATGTTCATCGTGTTACCCTGCTGCAGTCATCACACTTGGGTTGAATCCCAAAGCTAAGGTAGGGGGGAGGTATCATAGAGGGTTAGTGGAGGCAATAAGGCCCTGCAGAACTGCAGTGGCGAAGCCCGCCCTGGACTTAGAGTAAAGAGATAAGTGATAATGTTTGGTAAAGGTGTGTACTGAACTCCAAGTTGCAGCTTCTAAAATTTCCTTGGTTGGAACCCCCCCTGAGAAAGGCTGTAGAGGTAGCTGTTGCCCTGGTAGAGTGGGATCTAATGGTAGCATGAACTGGTTTCCCATGATGGGTATAGCAGAAACGTATGCAATGACCTATCCATTTAGAAATGGTTGCTTTGATATAGCCTTCCCTTGAGAAGCTGTAGCATAGGATACAAAGAGCTGGTCAGATTTTCTGAAAGCTTTAGTTTTGTCCAAGTAGTAACGAAGCTGCCGTGAATGTCCAAGGAATACAGGAGTCTCTCACCTTTGTTCTGTGGATTGGGGAAGAAGGTGGGTAAGTGGATGGTTTGATTTAAAGCTACACTGGAAACCACCTTAGGCATAAAGGAAGGATTAGTTCATAGAGAAACTCTGTCTTGATGAAAAATGAGGAAAGGTTCCACTGCCATTAGTGCCTGTAGCTCTGAGACTCTTCTAGCTGAAGTTATTGCTAGGAGCAGGGCAGTCTTCCATGAAAGGAACTGAAGATCTGCAGAGAAAGCTGGTTCAAAGGGAGGTAGCGTTAGTTTTTCCAGAACAAAGTTGAGGTCCCATGTTGGTGTAGGAGCTCTCCTGGGTGGTCTAATGTTTTTTGCCCCTCTGAGGAACTGCCTTAGAAGAGGATGTGAAAATAAAGGTGGATCCGTGTTGTAGTGAGCTGAAATAGCTGAGGCATGGATTTTAATTGAGGAAAAGGAAAGTCCTTTGTGCAACATCTCAGCTAAATACTGTAGAATGTGAGGCATGTATGTGAGGCTGAATTGTGTCTTGGCCTTTAGCTTGGTTCCAGCACAAAACCTTTTCCATTTGTCCAAATAAGCCTTCCTGGTGCTTGGCCTCCTGGCTTCCAGAATAACATCCAGAACTGCTTGTGAAAGAGGAGCTGGTTGGATGTTTAGTTGATTTGCCATGCAGCCAGATTTAAAGTTTTGAGCTGACTGTGAAGAATCTGATTGTTTTGTTGTGTGAGCAAATGGGGTATTAGAGGCAATATCCATGGTGGGCTGTGGGCCATATTTTTCAATACTGGATACCAGTGCTGGCATGGCCAGTCTGGGGCTATGAGAATCAGTCATGGTCTCTCCTTTTTGACTTTCAAAAGAACCTTTGTGAGGAGAGGCAATGGAGGGAAGGCATATACTGTCAGGTTTTTCCAACTGAAAGAGACAGCGTCCACTTTCCAAGCTTGATGGTGAAATGTCCTTGTACAAAATTTTGTCAGTTGATAGTTTTGAGGACTGGCAAACAGGTCTATGTCTGGAAGGCCCCATTTTTGAGTTATTGTAAATATTTGTGGATCTAGTTTCCACTCGTGGGGATCTTTGATGTTTCTGCTGAGGTCGTCTGCCAATGTGTTCTTCTGTCCTGGCAGGAATTGAGCTTGTAACTGGACTTGGTAGGCCAGAGCTGTGTTCCATAAGATCATTGCTTGCCTGCATAGAGGGTAGGAATGTGTACCCCCTTGTTTGTTTATGTACCACATTACTGTGGTGTTGTCCGTCTTTATTGCAAGTTGTCCTGGATGTAATAGATCCTTGAAGGCTGTCAGAGCTTTCTGTACAGCTAGCATCTCCTTTTGGTTTATGTGCAGATTTCTTTGATCTGCAGTCCATAGGCCTTGAATGCATTGTCCTGCCATATGTGCCCCCCAGGCATAGTCTGAAGCATCTGTTGTGATAGTTTACCTGGCTGGGGGCAAGGTGAAAGGCTGACCCTTGTTGAGATGACATGCCTGTGACCACCATAGAAATTCCTGTTGTAGGCAGGGAATGAGAGATATCATTGTGTCCAAGCTGTGGCTGTGTTGAGACCATACGCTTTTTAGGTACCACTGTAATTTCCTCATATGCAGCTTTGCAAATGGTATTATTAGTATGCAAGATGCCATGAAGCCCAAAGCCTGCAGAATTTTTCTTGCAGTTAACTGGGTCTTTGTTGCCATTGTCTTGAAATATTGGGTCAGTTGTAGTTGCTTGTCTGGCGTAAGATAAGCCTTCTGGGCTGTTGTATTCAAGCTAGCACCCAGGAATGTCATTTTTTGTGAGGGTACTAGTTTTGACTTCTTTTCGTTTACTGTGTACCCCAGGCAGTTTAGTAGATGTTTTACAAAGGCCAGATGATGTAAGAGAATGTCTTTGCTTTCTGCTTGGATGAGGCAGTCGTCCAGGTATGGATATATTTGAATTCCACTTTGTCTGCAGTATGCAATTACTGGTGCCAGGCATTTTGTGAAAACTCTGGGTGCAGTAGATAAGCCAAAGGGCAGTGCAGGGAATTGGTAATGGGTTGAACCTGCAATGAAATGGAGGTATCTTCTGCAACTTTGTCTGATAGGGACATGCAGGTATGCCTCCTTGAGGTCCAATGTTACTAGCCATGCTTCCTCGCCCAACATGGGAAGTAGCTGCTGTAGTGTTAGCATCTTGAATTTGGGTACTTGTAAGTTATTTAGAATTGAAAGGTCCAGAATTGGTCTCCAGGCATTGTCCTTTCTGGGCACTAGAAAGAGTCTTGAGTAAAATCCTTGTCCTTGCTCTCGAGTAGGTACCAGTTGAATGGCTTTCATGTCCATGAGAGCTGTAATTTGTTTTTGTGCCTCTGCCCATTGATTTTGTGGCAGGTTTGGCATTCCTCTTTTCATTGGCAAGGTGTGAAAGTGAAATCTGTATCCTCGTAAAATTATGTCTAGGACCCATTTGTCCTTTGTGACAATGTGCCAGTTGTCTGCAAAAAGTGCGAGTTTTCCCCCCAAGGGGGCTGCCAAGAGAGTATTGCTTGGCCAGATGAGGTGCAAGTCATTGAGTTTGCCTTCTGGTGGATTGAGACCTGTCTTCTCTCCTCCCTTCTGTGTTGTAGTGCCCCATTGGCGAGGTTTATACTGGGCTTGTGGTTGTCCTCTGCCCCTTGGGCATCTGTATTTACCCCTCTGTGGTCTGTCAGTGGCTGGAAAGGACCAATTTTTTGTTGGCCAGTTTCTGCTGAAGCGAGGGGGTTGTACTTGTAGGAAAGACTGTCTGCATAGATTTTGCCTTATCTTCCATTTTCTTTAAAACTTCTTCTGCTTTAACTCCAAAAAGAACATCCTGCTGTAAGGGAGCATCTAGTAGTTTTGCTTTAACATAATCAGGCAGAGTTTGTTCCTTTAACCAAGTATGCCTACGTATAACAGACCCAGTGACAGCTGCTCTGCAGGAGGCCTCCAAAGAATCAAACCCACATTGTAAGGTATGTTTGCCCACCTGCTCAGTGGCGTGCAACAGATCCTGTACTTCTTTCAATTCAGATTGTTGAGGGAGAGTGGTTATTCTTTGCTTTAACTGAGAGATTAGAAATTGCTGATACTTAAGCATGTGAAATTGACAATTCAGTGCCTTCATAGCTAGTGTTGCTGAGGTGTAAACCTTTTTCCCCCCACCTGTCTAGTGCTCTGGAATCCCTCTCAGAAGGTACTGGGTTTTTAGCCATAGAAGCCTTAGCCCCCTTGGGACCCTGGGAGATAGTCTCTGGGTCAGCTACAGGGCTTTTGTAAAGAAATTTATGGTAATCAGGCACTCTTTAGTATCTGTCAGGCTTAGCCGGAGCAGGAGGTTGAATGTCTGGGTTGAGACTGGATTATAAATAGACATCATACACAATGTCCAAAACTGGTGGGATGGCAAGTGGTCTGTGTTGGGGGAGTAAAAGAAACTCTCTGAGCTTTTTCTTTGAATCAGAGTAGTCCTGACCTTCCCAGTGAAAATGTTCCCTCATAGTGTGTAAAGTTTCCCCAAAGGAGTAGTCTTCAGCAGGAGAAGCTGAGGGAATAGAGTCCTCAGCATCAGAATCTTCATAAGGAGAGAAGGAGTAGTCTTGGTCCTCAGAGAAGTCTGAAGAAATGGACATTTGCTCAGAGGATGCAAAATCTTCCTCTTGTCTAGGCCTTTTGTCAGGAGGGGGCTGGGAACCCCTGGTTAAAGAAATCAAATCTTCAGCCATTTTGAGCATCTGTTTCTTAGGCATGGGGCCTTGAACAGGAGACTGAAGTGCAGTCCTTTTAGATTTAGAAGGAGTCTTCGACTTAGAAAATGTTTTAATGGTGAGAGTCGTCGGTCTGCAAACGCCTTCTGAAACCGATGGCGTTTCTGTAGCACCGGCGTCTTTTGTAGCAAAGTCGTCAGAAGGGCCTGAAGTAAAAGGCTGCGTCGGCCTGGTACATTCCATCAAAATTTCCGTAGCGGTCTCGGGTTCCAGATCTGCGGTAGTCAGGGGCTGTGTCGGAGCCTCACTGAGGACCGGAGACTGGATCTGCAGAGGCCTCGGAATCTGGTTTAGGCCTGGGCTGTCTGTCCTTATCCCTGCGTTTTTTGTGCACGTCGGTAGTCGGTTGCTCCGATGGCATGGTGTAGTTAAATTTCCTACCAAAATAGTGTAGTGCGAAATCAAAGCGTCTTTTAATAGTACGCTTATTAAACCTAGCACAAAACCGACAAGTAGTGATGTCGTGGTCTGGGCCTGGGCAAGGTATGCAATAAGAATGAAAATCCTTATGATGTATTTGCTTCCCACAAGAAATACAATTGTTAACTTTTTCTGACATCGGTTGGAGGCAAGAAAAGTTTCCCCAACGTGGTACTTAGCTTTATAGAAGACTTCGGTCTGAAATTCGAATTAGAAAATCTCAGGAGTCGGCCGACAGGCACTTGCGAACTGCTTCTGCTTCGGGCACCGCGCGGCAAGAAAGACTGGAGAAAATGGCATTGGTTGCATTATATATACCCCTGGCGTACTGACGTCAGGGAAGAGGCGACAGCAACCGAAGCTAGACCAAAACTTTGGAATTCCGGCCGACTGCGGGACCGCCTGACAACAGGATAACCCAAGTGTGATGACTGCAGCAGGGTAACACGATGAACATCAACATCCTTGACCTGGTTATTACTAACATGGGCAACCGTTGCTCTACACCAATAGTCAATCCCTCCCTGGTCAGATCCGACCATAAACTAATCACCATGGAAATCCACATCTCACCCACACCCTCCACAAAGGTAACCACCTTGAAAAACTTCTCCAGAGCTGACTTTGGGCTCCTAAAAACAGAGATGGCTAACTTCATGGCACCCATGCCAATGGAAAATAACTGCATGACTGCCAAATTATACACCAATGCACTGTACGAACATGTATATAAATGCATGGAACTAGCCATACTCAACAGAACCAAGACACTCTCCTCCAAAAAAAGTAGCCAATCTGGTGGTCCCCTGCCATTAATAAACTCTACAACAGAAGGAAGAAACTGCTGCAGAAAAAGGTTAAGTCCCAAGACTGGAAAAACTCCCTTATTAATTAGCCTCAACAAAAAGCTGAGATCCCTCATCAAATCCTCCAAAGCCAGCTATGAAGGCAGAAATGCATCAGACACTAAAAACAATCACAAAGCCTTCTATAATTATATCCAGGACCTTCACGGCAATACCCAGATTTGTTTAGAGTTACTGCACAATGGTACCAAAGATATTGCCAACATACTGGCTGACAGTAAGTGCCAACTTTACCCCCTCCCCCAAAAGGACCAATCACAACACCGGAAGAATGCCAGGCACCCAGCATTACTGCAGCATAGGTTAAAACTGCACTGCAGAAGGCCAAGAATACAGCTTCCATGGGACCTGATAATATCCCTGGCTATGTAATACATGAACTACAAAGTGAACTGGCACCACATCTCTGTGGCCTGCTCAGTCACAGCCTCACCTCAAGCTTTATCCCTACTGAATGGCGCATTGCTACAGTCATCCCTCTCCATAAAGGGGGAGCGACTACAGACCCTGGGAATTATCACCACATTAGCCTGATGAGTCTGATATGTAAACTATGGAACACTGAAGGTGTTGTAAGAGATCTGAGGTTGCAGGTTGACAGCAACCTCTCCTTCGACCACCACATTGCCACTGTGGTCAGAAAGTCCTATGTGGCAAATCTTATTACCAAGTGTTTTGCATCCAGGAAGAAAGAGGTCATCATCTCTCTCTACTCTTCCTTCATTAGTCCAGTCATTGAGTATAATGCCCCATGCACCTCACTAGACACCTGCAACAACTAAAGAGTCCACAGAAGTACCTCACGAAGAGGATCCTAAGCATTAAACACATGTCCTACATGAACAGACTCAAAAGACTCCAGCTATTCTCTGCCTCATATCACTTACTTAGAGGCGATATCTGCTTGACTTCCAAAGCCATGTCTGACCCAGCTCTGTTAGAAATGCTACATCTAAAGAAATCCCATTCCCTCCGCACCACATGCTCCAGAGACCTCAACCTCATTACCAAAATCAACAGAATAAGCTGGAGGGACAGGTTCCTCACCCAGAGACTGCCCATGCTCTGGAATAGACTTCCCATACCCATGCTCTGGAATAGACTTCCCATACATGTCAAGCAGAGCATCTCGCTGTCCCTCCAAGAGAAATCTTGATGAGTGGATGGGTAACAGAAAGTTCACCCCGGGGATCACTCTAGTGGCTGTACTTGATAGAGGCACTGGAAACTAACGTCGGGTGGCACGATGCCAGGGAACTTCTATGGGCTAGGCTTGTAAAGGATCCAGGGCCATTAGCCTAGTACACACCTATGAACCTCTGAATGCATTAATGACGCACTGTGTTTTCGTCCTTTAAGACTTCCTCAGATGTGAAACCTTCTTGCCATTACAACCTAAACCTTTATACAGTTAAAAAGATACAAACAACCAATCAAACTTTGGCAATAATTAAACCATTAATTAAAACTATCAAAGATTATATATCTAGCACTCGTGTTAAAAAAATCCTCTCACATATATTCAATCCTATCTTTAAAACATTTACAGCAGTGTAAAATAAAAAAAAAAAAGTAAAGAGCACTGCAGATGCGATGTTTGCTCTGAGAGTGTTGATGGAGAAGTACAGAGAAGGTCAGAAGGAGTTGCATTGGGTCTTTATGGACTTAGAGAAAGCATATGACAGGGTGCCTAGAGAGGAGTTGTGGTATTGTATGAGGAAGTCGGGAGTGTCAGAGAAGTACGTAAGAGTGGTACCGGATATGTACGAGGGTAGTGTGACAGCAGTGAGATCTGCGGTGGGAGTGACGGATGCGTTTAAGATGGAGATGGGATTACATCAAGGATCAGCTCTGAGCCCTTTCTTATTTGCAATGGTGATGGACAGGTTGACAGACGAGATCAGACAGGAGACCCCGTTTGCAGAGGACATTGTGATCTGTAGTGAGTAGGGAACAGGTGGAGGAGACCCTGGAGGGGTGGAGATATGCTCTAAAGAGAAGAGGAATGAAGGTCAGCAGGACTAATACAGAATATGTGTGTGTAAATGAGAGGGAGGATAGAAGAATGCTGAAGATGCAGGGAGTAGAGGTGGCGAAGTTGGATGAGTTTAAATACTTGGGATCAACAGTTCAGAGTAATGGTGAGTGTGGAAGAGAGGTGAAGAAGAGAGTAGAGGCAGGATGGAGTGGTGGAGAAGAGTGTCAGGAGTGATTTGTGACAGACTAGTACCAGTAAGAGTGAAAGGGAAGGTCTACAAGAGGGTAGTGAGACTAGCTATGTTATATGGGTTGGAGACTGTAGCATTGACAAAAAGGCAGGAGTCAGAGCTTGATGTGGCAGAGTTGAAGATGTTAAGATTTGCACTGGGTGTGACGAGGATGGACAGGATTAGGAATAAGTATATTAAAGGGTCAACCCAGGTTGGAAGGTTTGGAGACAAAGCCAGAGAGGCAAGATTACGTTGGTATGGACATGTGCTGAGGAGGGATGCAGAGTATATTGGGAAAAAGATGCTAAGGATGAAGCTGCCAGGTAACAGGAAAAGTGGATGGCCTAAGATAAGGTTTATGGATGTGGTGAGAGAGGACATGCAGGTGGTTGGTGTGACAGAGCAAGATGCAGAGGACAGGAGGAAATGGAAACAGTTGATCTACTGTGGCGACCCCTAACGGGAGCAGCTGAAAGAAGAAAAAGACAGCAGTGTAAAATATACACAAACATTTGAATAAAAAGTAAAAAAAAAAAAACATTTAATAAAAAGTAAAAAATAACTACTGAGATTGAAGTATGATGAGAATCAAAACTAAAAAATCCTACTGTATCCTAAATGTTTTATGCATACTGTTAACACCATCTAGTAAATATTATTTCCCCATTACACCCTCAACATACAAATTCTACCAAAAGCTCAAAATCATCTATACCAATTATAATAAATAAGTACTATTTTTTTATTTTTTATTAAATGTTTTATTTTTTACTTTTTATTCAAATGTTTTACTGTATATTGTACACAGTTGTGAACGTTTTAAGGATAGGATTGAATATATATTACAGGATTTTTTTTAGCACGAGTGTTGGACATTTAATGTTTGATCATTTTAACAAATGGTCTAATTAATTATTGACGAAGATTGATTGGCTGTTCGTATTTTTTTACATGATTAAAGGTTTAGGTAGTAATGGCAAGAAGGTTTCACATCTGTGGAAGTAAGGACGAAAACACTGTGCGTTGTTAATGTTCTTTACTTTTTATTATTTTTTGTGCTTGTGTACAAGTCATTTGAGTTTGTTAAAAAAATTGTCTTATGGTGCCTGGTGGTCCATTTGATTGCCCTTTTGGTTATTAGTCTTATTATTGCGCATTCTTTTCCCCTATTTTTCGTTTAAACATTTTTAAGCCAAACAATTTCTAGTGATACACGAGATACTTTACAAAGGATATCACTCTAAAGGAACGGGTGGAGTTGTTGGCCTCCCTAAAACCAAGTATTCACTAGTCTTTATGTTTTTGCTGCATCTCTTTATAAGTATAATAATCAGATGGTTCAAAGTCTTCAACAATTATTGAACACCTTCAAAGAAAAAAGAATGGCAGGCAATTACTTAAATCAAACTATTTTCATTCTAAAACAAATATGGATTCTAAACTTAAGAACTAACAATCTGCATCTTAACACATGCATACTAAATTAGCTTCTACAATTTTAGCTGTTTCTGACTGGCAACAGAATAATAACTTTGAGGCTTCAGTTTGGCTTTATGGGAGAAGACAACCCCAAGATAATAATCTCATGTTATAATTAATCCTGCACCATAATAAAAAATGAGTAAAAGATAAGAATGCAGCAAACCCAGTAAGTATTCCAGAAACAAAATAAACCAGGTGCTCCAAGGGACCAGAACTCATATCCAACAGAGCGTCTTGGTGGTGGTGTTCCTAAAGGGACAGGGGTAACATCACTGCCATCCCATTGCACAACTTCTTGCTCTGCACCCTCCCTGTCATTGTTCAGCTCTCTTGAAAAAGGTACAGGATAAACTGTGTTTGCAAATGGTGTTTTGTTAAGGTGGGAATTAATATCTTTGTTTAAGTTTCCACTTTTTAAGCTTTGCAAAGCTTATTATAGATATTTAGATGACCTGTTAATTTTGTGGCAAGGCAGTATAGATCAATTTAATGAATTGTTGGGGTTGATGCAATACAGCACTGAGTTTCTGGATTTTACATACCATGTTAATGCCAACGCAGTTGCGTACTTGGGCATTAAAAATCAACGTTTACCAAATGGAACCCTGGAAACAGGGATATTTACAAAGCCTCTTATTGTAATTCTTTTTTTATTTTATTCTAGCTGCCACCCATACCACCAGAAAAAGGGCATTATAAAAAGTCAATTTATTAGGGTATTTAGATTGACATCAAATGACAACAGGTGTCAAGAAGAATTTACTGTTTTGAAAAGAGTGTTTTTGGAATGCTAAACATGTTTGATTTTTTTTTTTTTACAACAGCAGTTTTTTTTTAACTTTTTTAAGCTGCAAGACAATAAACACTTTGTTGGATACAAGTTCTGGTCCCTTTTCAGCACATGGTTTATTTTATTTCTATAATAAAAAATGAACACATCTGGGGGACTTCTTGGACTCACTGCTAGTAAAGCTTTTGACAAGGATTATACCCTGCTCCTATATGAACTCAAGAAACAATGTCCCTGAGTAATACCTCAATGCTCTTAAAATAGATGAAGAATCAACATTAATTTGTCTTGTAATAAATGGCTCATTCTCTTTTCCTATTAATATTCTTACTGGAACCTGACAAAGATGTCTGCTTTCCCCTTACTTTACTATTATATCCATGGAGTATCTTTTACCATATTATAAAAAAAAGATCATAAACATTAGGGTTTATGCTCTAGAGGAAAGATGATCAGGATTATATATTTTACCAAGGATATGCTGGTTTACCGATCTACAAGAAAGTCGCCAGGAACAGATGGTATTCTGGTGGAAGTTTAGAAGTTAGGAGGGAAGAAAGTGATAAAATACTGGAAGGTTTTGTTTAGCAGTATTTTAAAAAGAAGGGAGACACCAACATCGTGGAAAAATGCTGCGGTGGCTGTAATACCTAAAGATGGTAAAGACCCATCTGATCTAGATTCATACAGACTCATCCCAATTCTAAATGCCAAAACAGATATCTATACATCAATGCGGTTTTGTGGAGAGAAGACAAACATTTGACATTAACAGAACAAAGATGATCCACAAAGATGAAGAATACAAGCAAATACTGCTGTTACTGGTAGGTCTTGATGCAGAGAAAGCATTTGACAGAGTAAGCTGGGATTTTATGAGGAGGGAAGTATTTGCATTTCCTGATACACGATCAAGGTCAATTTGAAGGACATATGGCAGGAGGCAAAAAATCCAAGTGGGAGAGTCCTCTCATTTTATAAGTTGTATCTGAACAAAGGAATCATGCAGGGGTGTCCTCTTTCCCCTTTGTTATTTGCATTATATTTAGAACCACTGGCAAAGGAAATAAGGGACTCAGAAATTCAAGGATATAATTGGTACAGTGTTCAAGAAAAGTTGGCATCTTTTGAAGATGATATTTTTTATCTGAAAGAATCAGAAAAGGACATGTCAGTGTTGTGAAATATTCTGAGAGTGTTTCGGGTTTTTTCTTGATATAAAATTAATGAAGATAAAACAAAGAGTAGTTATAGACTATATACCCAGACACAAATTGGTCCAGCAATAACCTAACTTATGGGGACATGATAAAATGAGGTATTTAAGAGTATGGATTAAAAAGGATTTTGTTATGCCAGCTTAAGGATATCTGGGAAGAGATTAAACAAAAGATAATACAAAAACTGGAAGCACTTGCATATGGTATATGGATAGCAAGATACAAACAGTATAAATGTTTTTAGTCCCTTTAGCTTTATACACAGGTCAGACATACTTTTATCAACCACAAGAGAAGTTGTGGTCAGTAATTAATAAACAGGTGAAGGATTTTATTTGGGAGGGCGAGAGTCAAGTGGGATAAGTAGATCTTTCCAACAGAGCAAGGAGGTTTAAGATTAGCTGATATGAAGGGATATTTCAAAGCTTCACGGTTAAGGCTCTTATATACAATGGAAGCAGAAACTACAATTCAAAGTGAAAAGGGATGATCAAAGCAGAGGGGTAATTCAAGAAATAAGGGAAGAATGAGATTTTGGACACAGACTCCAAGGAGAGTAACAAAAGTCATACAGAATATTATATTTATAAAGTAGCAGAAAGTATACTAAGAAATAAGGGAACACAGAAGTAGAGAAAAGAGATTCTGCTGTTAGGTATGACTGCAATTATGGGTACAGAGAATAAACAATATGGGTCTGGAATTTACTACAGGAAGTGGCAAAGGAAACAATGTATTGGGAACAATTAATTAGAGAAAGAAAGGTAATCAAATGGAAAGAGGTCAAGAAGACATTCGGATTGCAGGCTAGTGATTGCCTTCCCTATAAGGGACCGATATAATATAGACAGAGAAAAAGGGGATAAATGAAAGACCTTCACTGGTTGAGTTTTTAAATGAATCTAGAACAGAAGCTGCTGTTAAAAAGGGATAGTTAATAAGGCATATAAAACATTGCACAATAGCTATAAAAATCAATCAAAAGAGGAGAAAAGATTGGGAAGAGAAATTAGATATGCAATTCACAAAGAAACAATGAAAGGACATACGTATGGCTCCCAAATATGCAACAAAGTCTAGAAGACGTAGGATTTTTGATGGAAGTGTGTGCATACATACTTTATACCTCAAGTGATCTCTAAGGAATTTTTCCTCAGATAGATAGCAAATGTTGGAGGTGTGATGGGGAAAAAGAGGTAACTGGAACATATGTTTTGGGAATGTAATGAGTTGGCAGACTAAAAATTCCCTACAGAGTACTTCGTCAGGAATACTGGGTGAGCAAATGAGTGCAACTAAGGAAATTATTTTTGAGCTGGGATACAGGATCTGAATTGTCTAGACACTAAGGACTTGTTAAATTTAAATTCTGGTGGCTGCCATAAAAGCAGTTACTAGAGAATGGAAATCAAAATCTAAGCAAACTATAGCAGTGAATATTGTAACAGAGAAAAAATAACAGCAGTGGGATCTTCAGAAAAGGATAGAAGTAAATTACATTGGAAAATGGAAATTGTAAGAACAATACATGCAGACAAATGTTCTAGAGGAGGAATGAGGTTTAAGAGAAGGCCGGATTTGAATAATTTATGTAATGTTGTGCAGATTATACATCACATATGTTGTTATATATTCTATAATGTTTGTAAATGTTGAACTTGTTAATATGGTTTGATTACTTTTATATAAATGGAAGTTTGCCTATGTCACATGGGATAATTCATTAAAGGTTATAAAAAAGGATGTGTTGTTTTATTCTATTAACCCAAACATTCCATACATGCTAATGATAGCAGGAGTTAAATATAGATAAATGTAATGCTATTTCCTTACACACCTATGGATATCACAGATTATAGTGAGGTTGTCTCTAAAATGAGTATATATTAGATGACTTTAAATATATTGCAATGAAATACAAATTAGATACTAGCACATTTTCATTCACAAATATACATCATTCATTTAAACAGGGAACTCTGCAACGATTTTCAAACATTTTGACTGCATCAGTTTTCAAGCTTTTTTTCTCGAATATAAATCAGGCAAGTTTGCAAGGCTCTTTGTTCATTTACAGAGAACTCTGCAACGCTTTTCAACTGTTTCAACTGCACCCACAGCCATTCAAGCTAAGATAAAAATATTTTCTTGATTTACTGCACTTGATTTATACAGTGATCAGTACTGTTTTGGGGCATTTTTAAAGCACTTATTTAATTTTGTTGCAACAACACTAATTCCTCTGTTTATTGGCATTTCGAGTTCTATGCATCTCCAAATTGTCTTACACTAGGGCAAATCAGCCAGAGATTTAGTTGATTGGTGGTAGTTGTTCAATCTGCACTTGACAGGTGTTTTTGCTGTGCTTTTACATTAAGAATTTCCAGGATCATCCATACTGTAGCAGAAGGTGTTTACCCGGTCTCTCTTGAGATTGATAGCATTCTAGGAAGCTCAAAGTGTGTGTTTTTTTGGCTAGAGGGCAAAGGGGTTAATTTTCAAGCTTTTTTCTCTGCTACAAGTCAGGCAATTTTGAGCAGAACTGCCCAACAGGCAGTGGTGTTTAGCCATGCCCAATACACCTAGACAGTAAAATTTCCCTATAAAGTCAGGATTAGGTCTGAAATCTTCTAAACAGTGTGGCATTGTGCATACATAAGCTTAGAGAGGCTAGCTTGCACGTTGAGTAGTACTACCATATCTTAGCACTATTTAACATCCTGCATTTAAACCCAGAAACTAGTTTGCATATTTAATAGCACTATCCTAGCTTAGCAGTACATAACATTGTGCTCTTAAGTCAAGAAACAACAGTGGAAGACCCTGTGAAAACCAATTCCTTAATCCTAACTATCCCACACTATTAAAGGCCAGGACAACATGGATATGCCATCTCCAAATGCTTCTATGGCCAGCTTGGTAGATTTGGGCATTCTGAGGCAATGCAGCAATGTTCAGAGGTTCATAGGTGCTTACTAGGTTAACAACCACAGGGGCCTTTTTAAGCCTAGCCATGCATCCCAAATCTCTGACAAGTTCTGATACCCTTGATAAGTGTAAGCATGGGCCTGGGAGATGAACCATTTACAAATTACATGTGTCCAGAGACATAGGTGCCAAACCAGGAATTAATTTCTGGTTTCCTATCAATTGTCCAAGTTGCACTTGAATTGGGTTAGGGAGGAACTCTGCTTCACATGGATGGGGAGCCTATTCCACAGACATGGTAGTCTCTGGATACAGATCTCTCTCTCTCTCTCTCCAGCAGGTCCTACTTACATCACAGGCAAGGTTTTTAAGTCTTTAGAATGGGTAATTATGGTGTTGTTTGTTTTGAGGATATGCAGGAGGTCCATCAGAGTGGGGTATGACAATGCCCTGTATGCCAGGCATAGATCTCCCCTCAAAAGCCTGTAGAAGACAGAATACAGGGATAGAAGCGGTCTACATAGGACATATTACTTACGCCCTGTTTTCTTTTAGTGAGGAACGTCTGTGGATGTTCCAGTTGTTGGATATGCCTGGTTAGGTACATACCAAAGGGGGAATTGTACTCAATGACAGGTTTGATGAATGCCGAATACAGCGGAACAATGACTTCCTTGGACTTGGATGCCATACCTTTGTTTACAAGTTGTGCAACATAGAATGATTTCCTCACGACTGTAGACACATGATGATCAAAGGCTAGATTACTATCCATGTGTGTCTCTAAGTCCCTGACTACTGGGTCAATTCTAAGGGGTGTGTTGTCAATACGACAGTTACCAGGGATGGATGACTTCCCAAAGGATACTATTATGCATTTCTTGGCATTTAGTTTTAGTCCATGGCTCTGACACCAGTTTTTTGTGTCAGCTCCTCCTGGAGAACATGTGTGTCAGTGTGAGATTCAATTACAGCTCCTAATTTGCAATCATCTGCAAATTTAGTCATCCATAAACCACTGACATTGGCCTTGACTTCTGAAAAGTAAATGCCAAAAAGGAGTGGTCCAAGAACTGATCCCTGAGGGACTCCACTTGTGACTGGCCTCTTTGTAGAGGTGGAGTCCCCAAATCTAACATCCTGGGTCCTGTCTGTGAGCCAGGTGGCTATCCACTGGGTGATATATGGATTTGTACCTAACTTCTTGAGTTTGTCAACAATGCCTGAGTGGGGTATTGTGTCAAATGCCTTGGCCAGGTCAAGGTAGGCAGTGTGAACGATTTTACCCTCATCCATTGCTTTGGTGACCTTCTCAAATTAGTCCACCAGGGTGAGTAAGCATGATTTGCCCTTGACAAAACCCAACTGGGTTAGGTCCAGTGTCTGGAAGCTTACTATATCTCTACTGATCACCTCCATGATAATTCTTTCCAAAGCTTTTACATATAAGATTAGTGAGACATATGAGTCTGTAGTTTCCAGGCTCTGTAGATGGCCCACCTTTGTGCAGAGGGATGACTGTTGCCTTTCTCCATTCATGAGGCACGAAGCCTGTTTGGAGGCTACAGTTAAATAGTAATTCCAGAAGCCATGACAGGTCATGTTTCATGCTATTTAGAAGGCATCCTGGGATATTGTCTGGGGCCACTGATGCAGTGTTCTTGGTCTTAGAGACAGCATTAGGGACCTATTCCCTAGTGATAGTAGGGGGAGTTATATTTATTTCCTGAGGGAAGGGTGAGGGGGAGAGAGGAGTAAAGTTGGAGCTGAATTTATAAGCCAGGAGGTTTGCTACATCTTCTGGCTCGGTATAGGTGGCTCCATTCACAATGAGCTCTGCACACAATTGTGTATTGCCTTTGAGGGTGCGGACATAGCTAAATAATGCTTTGTGGCTGTCCTTGGCCTGGGAGGCCAAACTTACCTCAAATTTGGCTTTGGTAGACTTTATTTGTTCTCCGAGTTGTTTGTTTAGTTTGATGAGAGTGCTTTTATCCTGCTGGGTGCTGCATCTCCTAATTTGTGCCATGATTTTCTTCCTCCTGTTATACAGCCGATTGATTTTGTGATTCCACCCAGAGTGGCTTGTTTTTTGAGCTAGTTTTGTACGTCTTCCTGGTGGGTACAGCTGCCTCTATGCAGCTATTAACATGCTAGTACAGGGTTTTTGTGAACAGTTCTGCACAGGTAGAAGTGTTCTCAGGGGGTTTATGGGGGCTTGAGATTTTGTCAGATTCTCACTTAATAGCAGGAGGTTAGCATTAGAATAGTTTGTGAATATTCCAGGTTACCTGGGGGTCCCAGGTTTTACTTTTACTTCAAAGGAGACCATTTTGTGGTCTGACCTTACTAAGGAAGGCATTACAGTAGGGGGTGTGCAGCAGTCTCTCATATTCGTGAGGATCAAATCCAGTATGGCTGCACCCCTGGTTGGTGTACTGACTTTCTGGTCCAGGGTGTTTGTGTTTACAAAATCCAGAAATCTCTGTGCTGTGCTTTTGGTGTTGTATAGGGTTCCCAGTTAACAGTGGGGTAATTAAAGTCACCCATGAATATCGTATTGGGTCAGATGGTTAGTGTTTCTAATAAGTTTAAATGCATGGTATGGGTTTCCTGGGTCATAGAGGGGAAGGAAGTGGTACTGGATTTTACCAACGGTGATTTGAACATGGAACAGCTCAAGTGCATTACCCTGTTTGACCAGCCTTGAAGTACACTTATTTTTGATGTAAAGAGAGACACCTCCACCTTTAGTCCCTGCCTGTGAAGTAGCTGGCCTAAATGTGTAGAAAGCATTACAACCTTGCACTGTCGGTGTACTCTTCGGAGCTTTAAACCATGTCTCATTGACCGCGCAGACAACAGCATTTTCAGGGTAAAGAGAGCTTCTAGGGAGTGGAATTTTTTGGTTCAACTCCTAGCATTGAGCAGTAATACCTTTAGATCTTCTTGGTTTTGATTTGCTATGTCGGAAGTACTTTCAGTTTGGTATTGCCTAAAAAAGGCACTATGGGGGAAGACAATGTTTTAGCTAATATTCAAAAGCCTAGATGGGAGAGGTACAGACCATCCCTGGCAATGCAGCGTGGTCTATTGACCATCTCCTTCCATGCTGACAAATACTGCAGCCCCTTAAAATTACACCAGAAACTAAGTCAATTATTAAAGTCAATCATCTTTTGTTCATATTGTGGCATCATCCTTTATGAAGGTAAAATGCTGCTCAATGCTAGGCTCATACCAGCCTGAGACACATCTTCTGAGAGTTCCATGATGTCTGTCTTCATATAGTCTAAGGAGGTACGTCTTAGGTCATTTACTCCCACATGGACTATGACTGAGTCATATTGCTAATTGTGGTCCAATGACCTGAGTGCATCCGTAATGAGGTGGATCCTAGCCCCTGATAAGCAACTGACCGTAACTTTCTCCTTAGCCTGTTGACAGGGACTTCAGTGTGTCTCACGATAGTCTCTCCAATAACTAGAATGTTGGACTGTGTGGTGACTTGCCTTTTGGGCTTATAGACAGAGGCTCCATGTGATGTAGCTCTATGTGTTGATGTGGGTGTTGTTTTGAAAGAATGCATTTGGGGCTGCTGAGGGTATTGTGTGCACTTTGTTTAGGAGATCTTTGTGGTTTAGGAAGTTTACATGCAAGTGCCTCAGCATATGTGGGTCCATACGTCTGCTTTGAATTGTGCACGATGGGTGCAGCATGTGTACTACTGACAACCGTAGTGACATCTGGAGTACTTTTATATGAGAGCTTTGCCTAGAGTGACATTGTGTAAATACATCTCTCAGTCTGAGAATTAACTGGTTGTCAGTAAACATGAGGCAATTTCTACATTGTCTCAGGATGCTCATATCCGCCAAGATGGTAACAGAGACGGTAGGAAACTTCATATCCATGGCAATAAACCCTTTTTTATTGATTAGACAGTTGGAGTGAGAATATCAATCACTGTCAGGAGTATTCGGTTTGCAACTATGTGGACAGTGCTTGTCACTGCAAACTAGTTGTCCTGTGTGCAACTAGGTATTGGAGAAATTTCAGTTATGCTTTTACATAAAAAATGTCACTCAAGGTGTCTGAGTCTGTACAGAGCGCTGCCAAACACTTAAGGGGAAACTAATTTGCAGACCCTGAAAATTTAAGGATGAAGTATTCAGGCAGATATTCTGAAGTTAGAAACAAATCAAGCAGTGCTTACTGAAAACACAGAATTAACTTGTCAAGAATGATAAAAAGAGGAGAGTCGCATGAATGGCTACTCCCTGGCTACTACTAATGCTGGTCTCACCATAGCTTCACTCTGTTGGGGTACAATACTCCTTTGCTTTTTCTCTCACCAGAAGCAAAATGTCTGCACCAATCCCAAGAAGAGAAGCAGACCATAGCCTGTTTGGTGATCCACAGTCTTGTCCCATATGATGCAAGTCTGTAGGTTTGTAGCTTTTTTTCTGGTAGATGCCTCGAACAGCAACAAGACCAATCAGGTACGTTAAGCACAGACACTCACTCTCTGACCAGAAGCAGTCAGGAATCAATGCACTCTGCTCCTTCCCTCAACCGGATCAGAATATAAGCAAATATTCCAAGCTGTCTTATGTTCTTAGACAAGCACTTAAAGAGAATAACACAGTATGCGAGTGATGTGAATACACAGCTTCCTTGGAGGAAAAAATCTTGCATACAAATTAGGTTGTCAGGACTACTCACACTACCTCCCTCACAAACATCACTTAACACACACACAGACTCTCTTACACTGAGAAGCTTAACAGCAACTTTCCCAAATCTCAAAGAACTCCAAAGCCGCGTAAGGTATACACCAAAAGCAACATCAAACATCTCAAAAGCAAAGCCATAAGGCAAGCTTATTCTTTACCTAATATTCTTGGGACTGGGGACTCCATTGTGCAACCAACAGATCAGTGAGAGCAAGGATATTACTTCAAATAATTTTATATATTTTGAAAGGGAAATATACAAATGGGTAAAAGGATGTGCTCGTTGCTTATTTCTTGATTTTTGCAAATTTAGTCTCATATACTTGGGAGATTTCTCTTCTTACTGGTCCTTATACTTGAGATTCCTGGATGATAGTTTTATCCTTTGGACAGGACAAGTAGCTAAAACAGAAGAATTTGAGAAATATCTACCAACTTAAGATTTACGAATGAACATCATTCTATAAAAATAAACTATTTGGATATGTTAACAGTGAAGACAGAGGAAGGTTTTCATTCTAACACACATAAGAGGACATTTAGCAATAGTTATTCATACTTGAAAAGTTTCCGTGTATACCATAAGAAGAGGTATTGTGAAAAGACAATTCACACTGTTATCTAGAATGATTTCATACAATGGAATGTTTAGAGATGAGCATGAAAAGTTGGCTCAAATGTTTACGAACAGGGGATGTCCTAAGAAATTTGTTGCTAATATTTACAAAGACACACCATTTACATCTGCTTGTTTTGGCCCATTATTGGGCAAAGGTTTGAGTAGAATCCGTAGCTTTAGAGAAGGTTTGACTAAGAACAATTCCCCAAAAAACTTTTGAAGCAGCAATGATAATTGAGTATAAGTATCAATAATATTAGGAGCATTATAAAAAAGAATTTGGTTATATTTATATGTGACAGTTTTTAAGGTAACCAGGGGGAAAATGACATTTGCCCACAAAACAACTAAGAATATTATGAAATTATTAGAAGACAGCATGAAAGAAAATCATTTAATGGAACTAAGACAACAATGGAGTATATCCCTGTGTTTTTTGCAATGTAAATATATACTAACAGGGATTAGGCACCTAGTGGGTGGTCTCAAAGGGATGGAGGTTAAACCAAAACATGGTAAATATTACACTAAAGGTGTGGTGTATTTAGTTGTATGTTCCACTTGTTCCTCTATTTATGTGGGCAAAACTTTGCGATATCTACGAAAGAGAGTTTACAAGCAATATTGCGATATTAAAAATAACAAAGAAAACAATGCACTTTATAAACATTCAGTTACTTGTGATAACTTTAATAAGTTTTTCTTTTGCATTTTAGGGATTGTTTCACTGGATGAAAGGGGATGTGTTGGAAAATAGAATTATTGGCAACTCCGACTGAACCCCCCCCCCCCCACAGAGTCTCTATACAAACATGAGAATGGTACGTACCTACCAGAAATAAACCCAGAACAAACCCTGCTGATGGAATCCTCACCTAAAAAAGTTACATAAAAAGAAAGAAAACTCATGGCCAAAATCAGGAAGAGCAACTCTCTTAAAGACAGAAGCTCTTTTATACAACTAAACAAGAAACTAAGAGGTCTAATTAAGTCCAACAAGACCAACTACGAGATCAAGATAGCCTCGCAGGTGAAGAACAATCATAAGGCCTTCTTCAGCTATGTCTAGAACCTTAGAGGTAACACAAAGCAGTGTGATGAACTGGTAGTGAAAGGTACCACCTTCATCGATCAGGGTGACAGAAAATCTACTGGCTGACAAATTCAGCTCAAACTTCAGCCCCCACTCCCCTCCAGCTCAACCAGGTGAAATGTCCTCAAACATACTTCCCCCAGCTATCAGCAGAGACAAGGCGTTGGTGGCACTCGCTAAAGCCAAGAACACAGACTCCATGGGTCCCAATAATACTCCCAGTTGCCTCTTGGACAGTTTAAAACATGGCCTATCAAGAACCTTTGGGGCAACTACAGCCATGAAACAGGCTACATTCCAAGTGAATGGAGGACCGCAACAGTCATTCCCCTCCACAAGGGTGGACCATTAACTAATCTAGGGAACTAGAGACCCATAAGTCTAACAAACCTAATATGCAAAGCCATGGAATGAATCATGGAAATGATAAACAAAGCCACAGATACTGGACCCATCCCAATTTGGCTTTGTTAAAAGGAAGGTCATGCCTCCTTAACCTGGTACACATCTTTGAGAGGGACACCACTGCAATGGATGAGGACAAAACAGCACATACTGCATATCTTGACATGGCTAAGGTATTTGATACAATACTCCACTCAGGAATTGTTGACATGTTCTCTGAGCTAGGCATAAATCCCTACATAACCCGCTGGATTGGGAGCTGCCACACAGAAAGGACCCAAGAATTTAGAATTGGTGACACCACCTCCGCCAAGAGACTGGTTACCAACAGAGTACCCAGGACTCCATGCTGAGCCCATTCCTGCTTGCTACCTACTTTTGGAAAGTCAAGGCTACTGTTAAAGGCCTCTAGCTCTCCAAATACGCAGATGACTGTAAAGTGGAAGTTTTGCAGATTCCCCCCAAGACACCAACATCTTGCAGGTGGGTTTAACACAGACAAATGACGGATTCCAAAGCCATGGTCTAAAACTCAATGCCAAAAAATAAATTATAATGGCCTTTGGGAAACTGTCAACCCAAGTTAATTACCCTATCGATAAAAAGCCCTTAAGAGTTGACACAGTAGTAAGGGATCTGGGAACATATGTAAACAGCAATATGGCCTTTGACCAACGCATAGTTAAGATAATAAAATCATTCTATGTCACCCATATTATAGGTAAGACTATGGCATCCAGGGGCAAGGAAGTTATAGTACCATTCTACTTGGCCCTTATCACACTCATCATTGAATACACTGTTCCCTTTTGCATATATCCAACCAGACACTTGCCACAGTTGGATTGCTCACAAAGATTTCTCACCGGGAAAATTCAGGGCATGAATACCCTGTCCTTCACTTATCGTCTAAAGGGTCTGTCTCTATATTCAGTCTCTACAGGCTGCTGACAGGGGATCTTTAAAAGACCTTATAGACCCATCTCTGATGGATTTGTTGCACATGAGTAAAACAAACAGCACCAGAAACACTAGCTCGAGGGATATGAACTTCACTTGTGACATAAGAACAACAGGCTGGAGAGACAGAGATATGCCCCAAAGGATACCCGCAGTATGTAATAAGCCCCACAGCTATGTACAACAAAGTTCATCCCTATTCTTATTCAAACAAAACCTTGACGATCGGATGGAAAATCATAAATTTACTCACAGTCTACCCCCCCAAATATCCTTTATGGACACAGGCCATCAATATGAAAAGTATTATCCTAACACCTCCTATGGAAATCCTTAGTTACCTCCCTAACATGCCTCACTCATACAGATTCCCATGATACTTGGGACACAAATGGTTTGGTGTGCACAGCTAGGCTTGTAAAGACCCTAGTAGTCATTAGCCTAATACCAATCTACGAACCTATAAAAATTGAGATTTAATATGCAGGTCTAAATTCAAATTCAGCACATCAGCAAAACTTCAAACATTAAAAAATAAATGTTGTTACATGGCTGTTTTATGTTTTACTAATGTAATACAATCTTCAGAATGGTTTAAATTAACGAATAAACTTGTAATCAACTTTATTTGATAAGGTAAAATTCCCTGCATCAATTTAAATTTCAGTTTAAATTTAAATAAACTCTACCTCAAAGATGAAAATTACCATATCTCCAGCATTTCAACTTGTAAGAGTTATTGCGCTTTTAACTGTTTTACGTCACTATGAATCTATATCTCAAAATACTCCTTTACTGTTTCAAATCACAAGATCACAAATTAAAACTGTGCATCTCTCACATTTCTCAACAAGAATTCTATGGAATGTATTGAATTGGCAACATATCTAAAGCTCAGATTTAAAATTTCACTCATTGTTGAAGAAAACAGCTACTCAACAAATTTCTTTTGTTGCAGACTCTATTAGATAATCCCAATATTACGAAGAATAAATAACCATTAAGGCTAAATAATTTTCAGTGCTTCCTGATGTTTCACTGATCCATTTTTCAGATAATAATAAAATAATTTCTAATAAGGAAATGCTATAAAAACAGCACTTCAAACCCTCATTTTAGCCATTGCTATAACTGATTAGAATTGCTACTTCAAAGCTACTCTTTAAATTTAATTTTGTGCCTTCTCGCATGAACTATCCCAAGGACAATAGATTCTATCATCATTTTATAATTATATTAAGAGTTCACTTCTGTTCTGATACCTACACATCCAATTATTACAGCTCTCTTTCTTACAAGAGGTACAAGTTATCTACCTTGAATGACAGAAGATGTGGAATGATGCATATAAAATACTGCCATATTCAAAACCAATGCGCTGACAATGTATGTTGCTACATAATGCCAACTTGTCTCCCCATAAACTGACTGCTGCAGTAAGTAAGCTGCCCCCACTCCCCCCCCCCCCACCACACCAAACACTGTTATTTGTTAAAACAATTCAGTGGCAACTCTATGACATATTTTGGGCCAACAAATCAATCAAAATATTTGGTACTTTGTGCTAACTGACTTCGGTACTTGCCATTTTATTAAAGTAGAGGGCTGGTGCAGTGGTAGCGTTGTTGCCTCACAGCAGGAGGTTCTCCTGTTCGATTCTCAGTTGGAGTGCCTTCTGTGTGGAGTCTGAATGTCCTCCCCATGGTAGAGTGGAGTTCGAAAGACATGCATGAATGGGCGTGCCTTCGTTGAAGGTTGGGCATCGGGCTGGCAACTCAGCACCATAAAAAATCTACTGTCAATCATTAGTGGACCGGAGTTCCCCTGTGGCAACCCCTAACCGGGAGAAGCCGAAAAGACAAACAAAAGAGGGCTGGAATCAAATCACTGACTTTTAGTGATACTTAGAGAAAATATCTCAGTGGGAGGTTATTATCTGCTCTGCATAGTGACTTTCTGAGTTAACCTTTTCATAACAAGGAACTGGTTAGCAAAAGATACTTCAAACATTTAATGGAAAACATTTATTAAATCTCAGAAAATACTCAGGAGATTTACTGCTAAATCGCTCCTCCTCATGAAAAATATCTGAATTTATGTGGTCAGCTCATCAAATTATTTGCAATGGCTAAATCGCTATGGATGAATAATGCATAAGAAATGTTTACGAGCTAGCACATTTAATATATTGTAAGCCTACACTGGTTGCGCTGGAGTTATGACTGGATAGTAAACAAGAAAAATCCTGCCTTCCGGAGGTTGACATATTCACAGATAAATATTACCAAGTCAGTCTGCAGAGCATTATAAGTCCATCCAATAAACCATACTGCCATATGGCTGATCAGGAATGAACACAGGAATGGTTAAGGAGAGGCAAATTCAAACTAAGAAATGAAAAGTTAATACTTGTGGCACAAGATAGTGGGCTACGTACATGTCGGTTTACAAAGTCCATTGAACATGTTGTAGAAACAGACAAATGTTAAGTTTTGTAAAACAGAATTGGAACAGTTACACACCTCGTTGATGTTTGCGACATACTAATGGCAGAAGGACTGTATACTGAAAGGCATAATAATGTGGCAAGACTGTTGCACTGGGGATTGTGCAAATATTACTGTACTGAAGTGGCTGAAAAACACTGGAAGCATGAGTCACAAACCATCATAAAAAATGATGAAGTCTACATCACATAGGATCACCCATTACCAACAGTTCAAAAGATAGATGCTAGAAAACTGGATATAGTGGTCCATGAAAAGAAGACAAAAGTAGCAACGATCACTGAAATTGCCACACCCAGTGACAACGATGTCTTGCGTACAGAGAGACACAAAGTTATAAAATATCAGGATCTGTAGGCAGAAACAAGAGCAATGTGGAAGAAAGATACCCAGACAGTTCCAATAGTAGCAGGAGTAACGGGTCTTATAAAAAAAAAAAAAAAAAAAAATCTACAATCGTATTTAGATATGTTACCAATACATGTAATCCCATACGAATTGCAGGAGTCATTACTGGGCACATTGCGAGTGCTGAGAAGAGCACTTTTGGCTGAAATCAAAGACTGAAACAATACTAATTTCATGAACTTTAACTTAGGAATGGGGTCCATTCCCATCATGGTATTAGAAACCCAAAAGATTTGGAGAAATTAAAAAAATGATTAAACCATTTCATCTTCACAGCCCTGAACTGACCGTCTATAATAGATGCACAGAGTTGCAGATCAGTGTGCTCACTAGTGAAGAACTTTTTTGTAACATCTTTATTGAATTATCACTTAAGACAAAGGCAAACATACATTTATATAAAAGAAAACAAACCATATCAACATATTTCCAGTTACAAACATTATACATCACATTTGCTCTTTAGTATTAACTATCATCAAACAGTACATAAACTGCTCAATCCCTGCCTTCCCTTAAACCTCACTCCTCCTCCAAAACATTATTCTGTATGTATTGTTCCTACAATTTCCATTTTTTTTTAATTTAGCTTGCTCCTACCCTTTTCTAAATATCCCAATTCCAGTTCTTTTATCTCTGTTACAGTATTCAGTGCTTCAAATACAGTTGGTTTAGATTTGGATTTCCATTTTCTAGTAACAGCGTTTCTTAGCAACCGCCAGAATTAAACTCAAGGCCTCACTATGTCTAGACAATTCAGATCTTGTGTTCCAGCTCAAGAGAATCATTTCTTGAGTTACACACTTTTGCCCACCCAGTATATCTGGCAGAGTACTCTGTAGGGAATTTTTAAAGTTTGCTGAATCATTACACTCCCAAAACATATGATCTCAGTTACACCCTTTTCCCCATCACACCTCCAACATTTGCCATCTACCCGAGGAAAAATTCTTTGGGGTCTGCTTGGGGTATGGAAATACCTATGCAAATACTTCCAAAGCAAAATCCTATATTCTTTGTTGCATATTTGGGAGCCATTCATCTGTCTTTCCATTGTTTTCTTGTGAACTGCTCATCCTATCTCATCTAACCTATTCTGATTGATTCCTGTAGTTACTGTGCAAAACTTTACATGCTCTACTAATTACCCATTTTTTAACAGCAGCTTATATTCTAGATTCAGACAAGAACTCTACCAGAGCAGGTCTTACAGTTCCACTATTCTTTTGTCTTTGCCTGGACTCTGATATCAATCCCTGGTAGTGAAGGTAGCCTCTAGCCTGTAGTACAAATGTATTCTAGGCCTCTTCTCATTCTGTTATGTTTCCCTCTCTAGTTATTTGCTCCAAATACCTTGGTTCCTTTGCTAGTTTTATCCAGTAAATTCTAGCTCTGCCTTGTCTATTCCTTATGGCTTAATTACAGTCATCCCTACTGAAGAAATGCTTCAATACTAAATGTTGATATCAACAGGCATACCTCTCAAGTGTACCTCATTTTGAGGAACATTCCTCATTTGGGGTCTTAAAAAGTTTATGCTCCTCGAAGATCCACACTGAAAGGGTCTGTCACACATTCAGTGTTAGCAATATTGTAACTGATATCAACGGTAAATAGAACCAAATCATATTATTTCATTAAAAGACCTATTCTGTATGTAAAAATATCACATTTTAGTTTAAGTTGTTAGTAAGCCATTTAGTAAATGGTCCACATTTTACCCCCATTTGTTTCACAATGTGAGAGGCAGTGTTCCTCGTTTTGGAGATGAAAGGTTGAGAGCTATGTTTTGTTAATTCATGCTAGCATAAATGAAAGTTGTGTTTAAATGTGAACCTTCACTTTTTGTGCATATATAGTGAATATCACCTAATATTTGCATACATTTTATTTATTCATATAAAATCTACAATATATATATTTTATTAAACTACTTGAATTTTTAATAAACCTTAACAATAATCATCTCTGGAAATGCAACAAGCCTGACTCCACGGCACAGAGCTGATGAAGTCCTTAATGTGAACCCAGGTGACAGAGGTTAGAATACAGAACCTCCGCTCTGGAGGAGCCAGGCACGGAATGAAAGGAATAAAAGCAAGTGAGAGGGGTTGAAAGCACTTGGCAGCACACAGGAAAGGTATAATTTCTCTAGTGGGGACTGGGGAAATCACTTACAGTACTTGAGGCAAGGAAGCAGAAATGCTTGCTAGCAATGTCCCTTGCAGAAGTGATGGATAACCATCACAGACAACCCACTGCATATCCCCCTTTGCACTGCTGGAGAAGTGCTCATGAGGAATGGTCAGGTTTAAAGCAGAAAACCCTGGACACCCCTGACAGCTGTCTAAATGTCAGCTCCTCCTGGTCTATCCTTGCCCCTGGTGATGGGGAACAAATGAGCAGAATGTTCAGGAGGAGGCTGATTGTTGACAGACAATGGGGGCAAAGAGTGAAAAAAGCAACTCTTAAGGCTGCAACAATTTGGAAAAAACAAATATCATATACCATGCTGCAACTCTGAACCTGGGAGCTGATTTCACAGAAAACAGACAGAAATAAATATATATGCATCCTACATGCGTATTCACAGAAAAACATAAGTATATATAAGTGCATATACACATACACACAACACTTCACTGGCTTTCATTTCACTGAGACCAAATCACTTAAATTTTACAACACTGAAAACTCATTTCACTGAATCTCATTTCAATGACAGCTTACAATGCTAAATTTCAAAAGGCAAAATGGGAAACCATAGAGAGACGCACACAAAACTAATGACTACCTCTTTCCACGACTTAAAAACTACTTACTTATCCTCTTAACAGAGACCAGACAATATACAACCAAACTAAGTGGGGTGCTGTGCCCCCCCCCAACTATATATACTAATTCTAGGATCGCACTACAGAGGGAAAAGGGCATATACCTTTTATTTGCCTCACAGCACTCTACACGCTGACACTACTGCTGGGAAGTCTATAGCTTACAATTCAGTGAAATGAGATTCAGTGAAATTAATTTTCAGCATTTTGAAAATTAGGTGATTTGGTCTCAGTGAAATGAATTTCAGTGAAATGGGATTTCAGTGATCTAAAGTAGACCCATATATATACATACATATATACGTATATATATATATATATATATATATATACACACACACACACACACATAGATAGATATATCTAATCTAACAGTCCACTCCAGTACTACAAAAAATATGGTTTATTAGTTAACATTTTCTACTTTTCACTCACAGTGGACTTCATCAGACTAACAAACATTCAGTTCATTCGGTTTATACCAATCAATACAGATTCCAGCTCACAAGCAGTTCACTTCTTATAGCTTAATATATTAAAAGTATGATTTCTTTTGTGTTCAAGGAGTTTACAGAAACTGGGTGATTTTCAAAGCTACATAAAAAAAAAAATGCAGTTTTTACAGTTTATTTCAAACTATTCACAGGAAGTGGTCCGCTTTTTGGACATTGACATTTTCAAGAAAACTGACAGGTTGTATCTTAGGTACAAGGATTTATAAAAAGCAAGCCAGTGGGAATTCCTATGTTTACTATAGTAGTGTGCATTCAATAAGCCTAGAAGTGAACACAGAGACCAGAGGATTAGGGTCTAAAGTCTTACCTGTGAAGAAACAGATTTTGAATAAAAGATGAGAGAATTTAAAAACATGTTTACACAGTGAGGTTACTGTGAGATGAAAGTTAACAAAATTGCAGACCAAGTGAAGAAAGAGAGGGCAGGGAAATTCAAACCAATATTATTAGAGGGTGAAGTTGAAAGGGAACCAACTTGTCAGTGCTTAGTTACTGATGGCCATAAACAAGTTGGAGCCCTGAGGATGGGGATACACTTTAGTGTGAATAGTTTTACTATTAAACGCATTATAAGAAGCAAATGGAAGATTCTGAAAAGTAATGCAACTCTCTCTGATTCGTTGTGGGTGAGAATCCTCATGTTTATAACATCAAACGTGACAACTTAAAAAGTTACTGGAAAGGAATAAAAGTGGGAGAGAGAGTGGCACAGAAAAAGAAGGGAACACTGTGGTTTTGTGGCACTTGCAGGTTCATTCATAATAGTCCATATGATTGTGATGAAAAAACAGGGGAAAATATGGTGCTAAAGAACATTTTGATTGAGGTATTAAGAGTGCAGTTTATGTTGCCGCATGCATCTCCTGTAATGCTTTTTATGTTGGTAAAACTGGCAGGAAACTTCAGCAAAGATACAAAATGGTATACATGCTATAAAACTTAAAGATAATTACAGTGCATTATACAAACATTCCACATTATGTACAAATTTTAAGAAATGTGTGTTTTATGTGATGCAGATTGTTAATTCTGAAAGAGGAGGGGATACAGAGTGGACAGGAGGGAGCTTTTCTGGTAGCTGAATGACTTTATTAGCATCAAGCAGAAAATGAAAAATAGGAGAGTGAAGTAGCAATATTTTCATTCTGTGTTGTGAATATTCTTTGGTGCACTGGTAAAGACAATAGCCTTACAAGAAAAACGTCTGAAGTTCAACTCCTGACAATAACTTGAACTTTGCTGATACTTCATTTTATGTGAATTTTTCACAGATATAGTTTTAATGTATTAAGGTATAGGAAGTGGACTGCTTGTGAGTTGACTTGTGTAAACTGAACATGTGATTTCCAGCAAACTTTACTTAAACTTACTTGTGGTTTAAAAGTTTATTAGTCTGATTAAGTCCATTGCGAGTGAAAGGACAAAACAGCTAACTACTAAACCATCTTTTTCAAGCTATCTACTGGAGTGGATTGCTTGGTTGTTTTATATTGAAGTATATGCAGTCAGGAATGTCTTTGGAAATGTGGTTTTGTTTGTGATGGTGTGTGTGTGTAAAACACACACAATCAACTACATATACATAAAATCAAATGCATATTTAATTGGGAATAGATTTAGCAGATCAACTAATAATGCACTCAGAAATGCCTGCCTCTTGGGGGGGCGTGGCCAAGGATGAACACAGGATAGCAGCAGATTTCTTCAGCTCCACCAATTTCATTACATTGACAGGAATTAATTACTTAAAAAATTAATTCTTGAAGTAATTTTCTTTCTAAATATGTTTGTTTTATATAGTTCTTGAACTATATCTAAAAAAGAAAGGAAATCTTAATATTCCTGTCGGAAATTACTTTGGAAATTTTCCTGTCAGTTTATCAGTCTGAAATGAGTTCCAGTAAGACAAATTCTCAAGACTCCAGCATCAAGAAAGAACTTCAGTCTCTGATAATTATAGTCCAGCAACGTACTGCTAAGATGGATAAAATGGATACTAAAATAGACACTTTCATAGAAAAAACTACAAAACAAATAGACTTGTTACATATGGACCTGCAACAACAGAAGATCCAGATGACAGGCATAGAAGAAGCTGTGAATGACATGGAAAATAAAATACAAGAAGAGGAAATCAACATTGAGTTTCTGCTGAAACAAAATACACATTTACAAACAAAGCTGGATGACCTGGAAAATAGATCTAGGCGCAATAACATTAGGATTTTTGGACTGCCAGAAAATATTGAAGGTAACAATATTACTTCTTTTTTAACAACATGGCTCCCTAAAACTTTAGATTTACCAGAAGCATTCTCTTTTGGTATCAAAAGAGCACATAGATCTATAGCTAATACTAACTCTAACAAAAACTATCCTAGATCAGTTATAGTTAGATTTCTATCATCTTTGATAAAGAGATGGTTCTTAAATCTGCTTGGGCTAAAGCTCCTGTTAAGTTTAATGAGACAACTGTGCGTTTTGACAATGACTATTCTTCCATGGTAATTGCTAAAAGAAAAGTTTTTCTGCCACTAATAAGGGAGCTTAAAAAGCACAGTTTAAAACATACCTTCTGTTTCCTGCCAAGCTTAAAATCTTCCTTCCTGATGGTCCTAAGGTCTTCGATGATTTAGACTCTGCTTTACTGTTTGTCAAAGAAAAAGGATTTTGGATAAAATAGAAGAAATGGAATGGGCTAGTTCTTCATTAAAGAGATTGGCAACTGAAGCTTCCTGGAAGACTTCAGAGAAGAAGAAGAGACTAAAAACAAATGATTTGTTATATGTTTTTTCTCTCTCATCATTTTAGTTCATTATTAATCTTTTGAATATAGTTCCTGCATTTCCAGAAAGCCACAAATATTTTGGAAAAGCTTTAATCAAAGTTTTTCTCTATGTGCAAAGAAATGTTTTGTTTCATAACCAGTCAAAATGCCTGAGGATTTAATGGCATGCTGTGACTCAATTTGTTTTCTTTCTGAAAAAGTAAGGTTAGTAATTTGATACATTTTTTTATCTTTATCTTTTTTTTTCCTTCTTCTTTTATTATTTTCTTTGTTTAAACAATGACATTCTATTTAGATTATGTAGTGGGTAAAGGGTGGGGGAGGGCAGGGAGAGAACAGTAATGAAAATATCATTGATAGAATAATAACATATTTATTTCTTGTAAAAGTTTATAAGTTCTTCAAATGCTATTTCTAATTATACTTTCTTGATTATACTGCTTATGCTTGTTTGTAAATAATCTGTCATGCTTTAATAATAATCAGAACTAAATAAGAGTAAATAATATGTTTTATTTTTAACTCTATTAATATAAACAGTAAGTAACATTCCATTGTATATATTTCTTACAGCTTTCTCTTACATTTTTTTATTTCTGCCTCACTCCCTTTTATTTTCTACTCTCTTTTCTTTTCTTTATTAATATATAGAAATGCTTTTGACTGTGTGGGCACAGTGAATAATAGGATTTGTATGAAAATTGAGTTGGGAGAAGAATGCTGAGTTTTATTGCTTGTTGGTAATTTTGAGTTTAATTTCACTTGCATAGAGGCTGTGATGATCTGTGGAATACATTGTGGAGGTTCTGTCATGTTTAGATGCATTTACACTGCTAAATGAATGTTTGTCACTAGTTTTAATAAGTTTCCGCCAAAATGTTAAGAGAGACAATCTGGGATGTGGGCTGTCTTATGCACAATGTCCTTGAGTTACCTCAGAATCTTCAAATCACAGAATTCTCACAGAGAAACTGAAAGCAGTTAGTATAAACATTGACAAGGTTATCACACTGACACACCACAGATTCAGGAAAAATACTCTGTTCATAAAATATGTCAGTTATAATGAGTTTAAATGATGTAGTTTCTTGTAGTAAGTAAATGTCTTATTTTAGAAGGCATAAAAATGAAACATTTATTTAAATGTTTTTGAAAATCTACTTAACAGCAGCATAATAATCTGTGTTAAAAATTTGTGTTCCAAACATATACTTTACTATAACTCATTTAATTCATCTGATTGACAAACATAAATAATCTTATAACTCTATTCTGGAAGAAATGTCATGTGATATATTTTAAAGCAGTAGGTTAGCATGATTGTAAAATCTGGTTGCTAGTGTGTGTTTGCTGTGCATTATTTTGTGTGAAGCGGACAGATTTGTTCTGGGGACGGCAAGTGGGATGGTGCTCTGCAGGGGCACAGCTCGGTGAGATCAGATATATGTGTATATGTGTGTGTGTGTGTGTGTGTGTGTGTGTGTGTGTGTGTGTGTGTATGTATGTATATATGTGTATGTGTATATGTATGTGTGTGTGTGTGTGTGTGTGTGTGTGTGTGTGTGTATATGTATGTGTGTGTGTCTGTGTTTATGTGTGTGATGGCTTTTTTTTTTAGGTAATAACGCAGGTGTTTCTGAGAATCTGCATAACTATGCAATATGATTTATAATAATTTTATGAATACAATATTTTACTCTATTGACAATAATGAGTTTAAGTAAATGCTCATATACAAACAATTCAAGATTTTTTTGGAAGCTGTTGATAGAATTCACATGACAGAAAATAGATGCATCTTAATGCATGTAATGTCTGAATCATATTAGCCAAAGTTTTTGATTTAAATGAATGTTAGAACATAATTTTCTCTCCTCTTGATTTCTAACATTAAGATTATTTGAATGCTATTAGAATACAAGTGTTATATATTACATAGATCTATATAATAGTATGAACAGTTTTTAAAAAAAAAAAAAAAGTTTATTTTAGTTTATATGATGCTGTTTTACCAAATGTGTAGTTTTGTCTTGATAGATAATTGAATTGAAAACTGTTAACCTCAGTTAAATATAACTAGTATTAAATTGATAAGGTGGTAGCTGAGGTACTGCTGCTTAGGGTAGGGGTTAACTTGAGTAGTAAATACTGCTCTAAGTTGGAGTTTTCAACTCAGGCGGGATGCAAGGTTTAATCCTTACATTATTTTCACTTGTTCATTGTTATATGTATATAGTTTTGACATCCACAATATATTTTGTACACTCATTGCCACTACAAACAAAATTGAATCCTATACAAAATCCCATAAGAGATTTAATAAATACAGCTATGTTTAAAGGTACACCTAAAAGAGGAGATGTAACATTATTTATCTTGTTATTTGTTATTTCGATCATAAGATTCTTGAGTTTTAAAAATGCCAAATGACATCTTTAAAAGGAATTTCTTTAAACATTAATGGATTGAATAATCCGTGTAAAAGGGCAAGCCTAATAAGATACATTAATCTACACAAGGCCAATCTAGTCTTCCTGCAAGAAACCCATCTCTTGAAAAAGATATTGATAAACTAGCCACTAATAAGTATACAGTATTGGTTAGTTCAGAGCACACTCAGAAAAAAGAGGAGTGGCTATTTTATGGAATAAAAGTATGCCCATTCCTAAAACCATTAAGTCTTATCAGGATGACAAAGGAATGTTTTGTATGGTTACAATACAAATTAATGGGAAGACTTACACTTTAATTAATGTATATTGGATACCTGGAATTGGTATTAATACAGTGAAACATCATATTGATAAGATCATATCATTCTCTGTAGGGGATATTATTTTAGCTGGTGATTTTAATTGTATACTACATGAAAGTGATACTACCACTATAAAGAAAAGAAGAATTACATCTAATGCAAAACATTTAAATGATTTTGCTAATTCTTATCATTTGAATGATATTAATAATCAGATAGAGTCAAAATCATTACCATACACCTTTTTTCTAACAGATACAAAACTTATTCAAAAATAGATAGGGTCTTTATTTCTAACCAGATGGTAACAGATTTAATTAATTCCAAAATCATTTCATGTCCTATATCTGATCATAACTCAATTGTTTTGAATTCATGATAAAAAATACTCATAATGTTCAGATCAAAAGGATACCAGCATACTTAACTCAGCTAAAAGACTATAAAGAATATATACTTTCAGAAGTACAACATTTTCTAGACATAAATAATACTCCTGAAGTCTCCATTGTCTATGTTTGGGATGCCTTAAAATCATATCTATATGGACAAAGTATCAGATGGTATAATAACAAAAGGAAATCTTGGGATAAGGAATTGTTAGATATTCAAAGTAAACTAGACTCTTATAAACATAATAATAAAGAAAATATTATGGACAAGAAAGTTATTGAAGAAATAAACAAACTAAATGAGAAATACAAAGAAATTTTAACTCATAAGGTTAAAATAACTTTAGAGAAATACAAGTTTTTGTCTTATTCAATAAGCCCCAAATACTTACATAGACTTAAAAATAAAACAAAAAGATTGAATAAACAAAACCATATCAAAGAAATCTTTTCTCTAAGGAAAAAGAAGAATGTTTCTAGTATACCAGAAATACTGGATGAATTTAGAAATCACTTTCACAAGATTAACCATAACAACATTAACATGGAACCTAAAGATAAAATAAAGGAGTTTATAACCACAAACATGAATAAAAAGCTTAATAAACAACAGATTAATCTATTGGACAAGAGTATTTCATATACAGAAGTTATTACACAAATAAATAAGCTTAAATCAAACAAAGCACCGGGTAATGATGGTATTATACCAGAGATATATAAAATCCTTTCTAAAACTACATATTCATTAATACATAAGGTTTTTATTCTGGCCCAAACTGAGTTAATAACCCCCCCATCTTGGCAATATACATTTATTTCACCAATTTTAAAACCTAATAAAGATCCAACTAGATGTTCTTCATATCGACCCATCTCATTACTTAATGTTGATTATAAAATGTTTATGAGTATTTTTGCTGATAGATTGAAGACAATTATCCCCGGCATTATAGACATAGATCAGACGGGCTTCATTGTAAATAGAAATACTTTTGATAATATAAGAAGAACTTTAACATTAATTTATTTTGCAAATAGGAAAAAGAAAGATTTAACACTTATTAGTCTTGATATAGGTTCAGCATTTGATTCAGTAAGTTGGGACTATCTGTTTACCTTACTGAAATGCACAAATTTCTCTGATGCATTTGTAAATTTAATTGAGCATTTATACAAAGGAACGCTGGCTTATATTAAGGTAGGAACATATGTTTCACAAAAATACCCATTCTTAAAGGTACAAAGCAAGGATGTCCACTTTCTCCACTATTATTCACTTTAGTAATGGAGCCTTGGGCTAATTTGATTAGAAACAGTACTGACATAGAGGGTTTTGAAATAGAAGAAAATACAACATCAAAATTCAACTTTTGCAGATGATGTTCTAATTACATCAGCAGGATCTAATTCTTCTATGCAGTCTTTATTTGATAAAATGATGAATTTTAAAAGTATTTCTGGTTTAATATTCAATGAAGAAAAACTAAAATACTACCTATATATACACGAAAAATACTCTCATTAGTGATTTTACTAAATATGTACCCAACTCAGGTCAGATAACTTATTTAGGTATAATACTATCTAAAGATATTAAATCTATTATATATAATAACTATAATACCTGTTTTCTTAATATACAAAATCTTTTAATACCTGGAATAATATGTTTTTACTATGGAGGAGAGACTTACAATTATTAAAATGATAATATTCCCAAGATTTTATACTTAATACAATCAATAATACTTTCACCTACAAAAATAACTATCAAGAAACTGAATACACTAATGTTAAATTTCTTATGGGCACCTAATAGACCTAGGATTGCATTAAAGAAACATACTAATAGCTGGTCTCAAGGGGTATTTCTTTTCCAGACTTTAATTTATATATTATCTCTTCTATTATAAAAGTTATTACTTTATTAATAGATCGGTCATATGTCGCAAAATGGAAAGATTATTGGGAGCTAATTAGTATGCACTTCATGAAAATCTCCTTAACACATAAAAATATGATTATAAATAACTCCATGTTGTGGTTGCTAAAGGAATTTTGTACTTCACCTATTACACCTAAACATATGGTCTGTTACCCATTAAATATTATTATTAGTTATCGTAACTTTATATTCATGCACCCTAAGTATAGGGAATGGAATTTTATTGTATTCCCTATAACTTATACTCAGGGTATGCTTATGTCATCTACTTCTGAAGGAGCTCATTTAGCTATAGATAATAATCTAAAGTACTGGTATCAGCTGATATCTGATAATAAAGTTAAAAATCTAGATTTCTTAAAACAAGAATTTGATCTAAGAGAAACTTGCTGGTTAGAGGTTCAGATCTTTAGACAACATCTCATTGATAGAATAGATCTAATGTCTATAACAGTTAAAGAATCTATTCCAAAACTGATTGATTACTTGATAATAAATTTACAGCATAAAGTTTCTGATAAAGGTAAACTTTCATATATACATAAAATTATCAGACAAGAAACTTTTACAATGTAGATTCATACTGGAATTATTTCACCTCTATTAATGGGGACCCACCAACTCAACAAGATAAACAATATATATTGGAATCTGCTTATAGAACTACATCTTCCATTGTCTGGAGACTTTATACATGGAAATTTTACATAGATCTTTTATACACCTTTGATGATGAATAAAATTAATAATAAAGATAATCTATGTAAGAGATGTAATGTAGAAATTAATGCTGACTGGGCTCATATGTTTTATGACTGTATGAAGTTGAAAGAATACTGGAAGTCAATTAATGAATTTTTGCAGGCTCTTTTACAGATAATTTCATTATTTCTAAGTCTCTTATATTATTCAACACACCTGTACCTCAATGTGTTAAAAGATTAAGCTTCCCTTGTTATGGTCTATCCTAGCAGTGGCTAGGAAAATAATAACTAGAAATTGGATTTCAGATACACCTCCTTCGCTCAATGAATTTAAAAATGTTATGAATATAATGTGTCATATGGAAATAAGCACAATTAGAATGAGAACAACTAGAAAAACATCACATTTTATTGTATGGGATAACTTACAAAATTTGTTAAAAAAATTCTAATTTCAATAGCACAGTATTTTAGTTTAATTAATTGATCTGATTGTAGTGGATGTCTTTGTAAATACTTTAGTTGTTTTGTTGAATATTATAATAATACCTATTTTTAATTATTTGTATAAAATTGTTATGATATTTCTCTTATATGTTAAAACAATAAACTTGTTTTGAAAAAAAAAAAGAAATGCCTGCCTCTTACAGACATCAAGCATATGAAGCAATATAAAATATTCTTAAAAATCAAGAACCTACCAGGTACATTCTCCTGCCACACCTCCGTCCAAAGGTTTGAATCACCATTTTCTGTTTTTTCTTCTTCCTCTGGAACTGCATGCATTCCCAAAAATGCCAGTGGCAAGGTCACTCTTGCATGATTTTTCAATACATCAGGACTATATCTTCCAATAGCATGGACTGTTAGTGCACATGCTGCCTTGTACACTGGTTCTGTTTAGAAAAGAATAAATGACACTGCATAATTATTGCAACGATTTAAATGGAATGCTTCTTTAAATCAGTGAAAAGAAAAGTAAGATTAAGCATTACAGGATGACTTCAATATTGTTTTATAAAACTAGAACTTATGGTATACTGAATAAGCCTAGTGCAACAAAGATCAATTATAGAGGTACCTATCTGTGACTATATCTTTAAGTGTTTCAGCTGAGCAGATATTAGTAGAACATCTTCCAGCAACAAGTCTACTTTAAGCAAAGCTTTTCCAATGAATTCCCATATATGGAAGGGAGATCAGCAGCACATCCCTTCACCCAGCTCAGCAGGGTGTTGGAAGGTGTGTCCATAAAGGGAAAAATGGCTCCTCTCCCCCAAGATTTTTCCCAAAGTGGCCATAAGGAACGACAGCACTAAAAAGTATCTAAGAACTACACCTAAAACTAAAGGAAAAAAAAACAGTGAGAAGCTTAAATCATTATGAAGATTCCCTCAGATTAAAATTAATTTAGGTGCTTAAACCTAAGCACTAGATGCAATAAATCAAACGCATAAAACATCTGAAAATAAATCAGACAATAAAAACAGAAGATCTAAAAACAAACAAACATAACTGCAAAGAAAAGGCAAGAGTTAAAAAAAAAACAATATAAGCAAGATGGAATATGAAAATTTTGAGAGACTGCTGAAAACTGGTTTGTATTGGGAACATTCTACAAGTAATCTCCGTGGTATCCCCGAAGTCTCAAAACAACCCACTAAAGTGTAGTGGGTCCAAAGACAAAACAATGTAAGAAACTTCTCTGTGTGGAAGATTTTCAGTCCATATATTTTAGGTTAATCACTGTATATTAATCAGATCACACAATAGTAGTAGAACTAGCGAACGTAAACTCGTCTTAAGTCAAAACAAAACAAAACAAAAAGTAATAATAGAAAATATATAATTGTACAGCATTATTAAGTATTTGAAAGTAATTCAAGCAAGGCAGGCAGTCTGTTTCCAGTCAAAAATCCTTTATTAAGTAATTATTCCCCCCCACACCCCCCCTACTTAAATATACCAACTCTGAGACCGCACTACAGTGCTGAAAACGGCAAAGTAACGAAGCAGCCAAGCAAATTCTTCCCCAGGGATAGAATTTGCTTAAAAGCCGCTTCAATATTTTGCCATTTCAGGCTTTTGAGTTCGACCAAGATGCATTCGAAAGAATGCGTCTTCGGTATTCTAATAGGGAACCTAGGGCACTACTGCTACAAGAGCGGGATCATAATTGTCATCAAGCCGTGTTTCCACAATAAATGTCAGGTCGTACTAATGCTAAGGATGTTCCTAATAGCCATGGTGCTGGAATACATTACCCTACCTACTTCATTCTGACAGAGGGATCCATAGGAACACAGCACAGGAATACATCACATCTAGCTATGCTATGTTTCACCTCATGGCAGAAGTCACAAAGCATAATTAAAGGTGCTTAGATCCCACCTGCCTCCAGTACCAGTAAAGTTGAGTACCAGCTCTAAGATTTTTTTTTAAATACTAGCCTTTTTTAGGTACTACTACAGTGGTACAGAGCAATGCTCAGACAACAAGTGTCCCCAGTGTAAGTTTCTCAAGAAAATCTAGCCTCCTGTGGGTATACATACTGTCTACAGAATTTATTTATCAAGCCTTGCCTTTGTTGACTGGGTAGCTTCTTTACAGGGGAAACAAAGTGGTATTTATACTACTACTACTAAGGGAAATTTGGTTAGGACATCAGGAAACTTCCCCTACTCTTTTTCATAGGTGGACGCATATATGTTGCTTTCTGCTTCCGGTCCAGGCACTAAGGTGACTTGGAGAAGAAGAAGCTACCATAAGCAAAAATATGGAAAGCATAGAGCAGAATAAGAAGGTAAACCTTGAATGTGGTGCTCTTAATCACACAGCAGAGATGTTTATCTAAATGATTTATTTAATCAGAGTGAACCAGAAAGCAAAAAGACAGTCTCATGGGGAGAAGTAATCAACAGGATACAGGAAGAAAAAGTGGAAGAAACAAAAAAAACAGCGAAGAGATCGTACTCACAAACCATGAGAGAAGTAGAAAAGAGGGAGGAAAAGAAAATGGATGTTAGAAAGAAGTAGTACTATCTTGTAAGAATAATCATTAGAAGGAAAAAAACTTGGCAGTTATGAAATCTGGGGTAATATTATTGCACCCATGGGTACTGCTCACAGAGAAGTAAGAGCATTTATTCATATTCATAAATACTCTTTTTGTGACATTTTATTTGAATCAGGACAGTATATGGAAAAATTTCTAAAGTAAAGAAAAAGTATAGCCCTTCAAACTTGTATGTCATTTAAGAGACAAAAAAGAAAATGAACGTGCAGTTTTGAACTGAAGTAGAAAAAGAAGTACTGAAAGACTATATGCAAAGATGTTATGGACATTACAAAAATATATGATAACAGAGGTTTACGGATTGTGGGTTAGCAGCATGCTGTTGTATTGAAAATGAAAATATAATACATATTCCAAGTATGATAAATGTAGAAGGAAGCAGAGGGACTGTAAAATATTTGGGGCAACAGAAAACATTTTTCTTTGTGGTAAAAATGATCATTTAATTAGCAACTGTGATAAGAGAAAGTGTTATATTTGTGGTAAAGTAGGTCATGAAGCAAAAAAATGAGAACAAATAGGGCATTCACAGATGGATTGTAAAGAAAATTTAGAAGAAAAAGTGGGGAGGACAAACATTAACAAGAAATTGTTCAAGAACATAAAATAGAAGTGGAACAAGAGGAAAAGCAGGAAAAATATAATGGCAGAGAATAAGGGATAAGGAAGACATTATAAAAAGGGGGAGATAAAGAAGAGATGAAAGAAATAGTTAATTCAAGTGGTGAGGGAGACATTCATTGCATGATGATTAAAGGTAAGAAAAATTCTATTGGACAAACAGTAAAATATAGAAAATGTAAATTTAAGAATATAGACTTGAGAGAAAACAAAAAGGTAAAGGATGAAGAAGGTAAATGATTTTATAAAAAGTGAAAATCTTACATATAAATGTGAATAGTATAAAGCATATTAAAAAGGTTTGGTGTATTAGAATGGTGTAGAACACTTGATATGGATATTATAATATTAGAAGACAGAAGAACTTTGATAGGAGGAGAGAGACAGCAGGTAAATAAATTGTGGGAAAATTATGTTATATGTAATACAGGAGATGAAATGTGTTCAAGCATTGGAATTTTAAGTAAAAACACTACAGAAATGTTGGATTGTACTTTAGTAATATTAGGTAGAGTGACAGTATTGGATGTGAGATGGAAAAAGCAAGTATATAGAATTACTGCAGTACATGCATATGTTACCCAAAAAGAAAGAAAGCCGATGTTTAAAAAGATCCTCGACTATGTAAGTGTTAATATGCAAATAATGTTGGTGGGGAATTTTAATTGTGACTAAGAAAAAGGATGAAAGAAGGGGCTGATTTTAAAGTAGTTACAGAGATTTTAAAAAGTGGAAATTGTATTTATGGGAAACAATGGACATATAAAAGGGTAATTTAAAAAAAGAAATAGAGTACTTTATGATTTTGGAAAGCTTGAAAACTTTATATAAAGGAACAAAATGTGGCAATTTGGATACAGATCCAAGAAAAAGAAGGATATATAAAAACAGGTAGAAGTATTAAAAGAATAAATGAAACCAACTTAAATGAGGAAGACAGAAAAAGGATTAGACAATTATGGAAGGAATATATAGAGACAAGGGTGTTTTATGTGAACTGGACAAGTTGGTGGATACGTTTTAAAGAATTTTTTTTTTTTAGAATGGCAAAGGTTAAAAAGAACAGAAGAGAAAAAACAAAAGTATAAATAAATATGTCATCAACCATTTAGAGAGGTAATAAGAGATAGAAAAGGATTTTTTGAAAGAGAAAAAGTTATACACGAAATGAATCAAGAAAAAATAAAAAATGTTGTTTAAACAAAGGTGATTTCTTATAAGGAAAGAAACAGGAGGTGGCACCATATTTAAATTTGTAAAAGAAAATAGAAGAGTAATAAGAGAAATAATTAATGAAAAAGAGATATTAAGACAAAAAAAGAAATAATGGATGCAATAAAAGAAGGCATTTTCAAAGTACAAAACAGAAAGAGGACATAAAAGGAGACTGAAAAAAATACTAAAGAAAAAAACGAGGGGATAGAAAAAGCATAACAGTTGAAGAAATGGAAATGTACTAAAGACAATAAATATGGAATCAGACACAGGCCTGAATGGGACAGAATATTCAATGTATAAAGATATGTTAGACTGGCAGAAGAAATATTTTGTAGAGGTGTTATAAGAATGATTAGAGAAAGGGGTGAAAGACAAAAAACTGTAGTAGAGCTATAAAATTTATTTGAAAAAAGAAGATATAAACAACTAGAGACCAATAGTATTGAGCAATGTGAAGTATAAGATTTTTATAAAAGTAATAGAGAAGACACTGGAAGGTAAAGCAAATAAATTACTGAATGAAACAGTATTTGGGGGAAAAAGGAAAAGAGAGCCAAGAACCTTTGATAATAAGGGAAATAGTGGATGATATAATAAATAAATAGAAATTTAGAGCTTACAATTTTGACAGGTAATTTGAGCAAAGCATTTAATAAGATACAACAAGAAATTTTATGGAAGATTTTAAACAAGTGTAAGTAAAAGATAACAATATTTGTTTCACTATATGAAAATAAGTAATATGAGTAATAAATGGCTGGTTAAGTGAAGATATAGATATAAGAAATGGTATAACACAGGGTTTTTGAGCAAGCAGTATTTTATTTGTGTTAATTATGAATACCGTTTTCAGTTAAATAACATTAATTTTTAGCAGAATATAGCATAAAAGAAGGAATTCAAGTTGCAGTAATGTTTTCTTGCATTGATTACATAGTGATAATTACTGAAAATGAAGAGTGGATTGAGACAGCTATTAAGAAACTTAGTCAAGAGCTAAAAGTTATTGGTTTATGTATAAATAAGGATAAAAGTAAAGGTTTAGGATTAGTAGGAAAAATAGGAGGCATTCGGTTTAATAGGGAAGACATTTAGATATTGGGTATAAAATTTGGTAATGAATACAGAATAATACAACGGCAGAATATGATCCAAAAAATAAGAAATATATGTTTGTTTTGGAGAACACAATTTGACATACAGGAAAAAGTATATATGATCAATTTTGTTCGATTAGGTAAAATAGCATATTTAGCGAACATGTTTTCAGTTCCAATAAAACACGAGAAAGAATTATTTGTCAATAGTGTTTGCATTTATATGGGGTTTAAGATTAAATCCAGTTAAGAGAGTATTACAGCTTAAAAAAACAAGGAGGAGGATTAGGATCAATTGTTTATGTAGCATCACTGAATTTATATAAAGTGTTGACATGGTTAAAGGAAATGGATAAAGGATTGATAGCTGTAATAATGAAAGAAAAGTGTAAAGAAATTTGGGACAAGTTGAATAACTTAAAAAGAGGAAATGGATATTTCAGTGAGGAAATGAAAGAATATCAAGACCAAGGGTGCCAGCAGGCAGATACAAGGAGGTGCACTTGCACCCCCCTGGAACTGGCTGGTTGGGAAATTAATTTTCTAAATTAAAAAAAAAAATTTTAAAGGGTGCTCCTCTTTAAGAATGCCCTTTGCATCCTGTCCAATCGCACAGACACAACAGGTGTTTGCAAACTGTTTTCATCTTCTGCGTCTGTGTGACCGATGGTTTACATCTTCATCTTCTGCTCCCATGTGGAATCTGAATTCCAGAAGACGCTTGGACTGATGATGAATGTACAAGTGAGAGTTAGATGTGTTGCAAGTGTTTTAAGAGGTGTGTGTGTGTGTGTGTGTAGGAAATAGGTAAGTGGGGTGTGCGGATGTAAAAGTAGGCAGGTAGGGGTGTGCAGATGTAAAAGTAGGTAGGTAAAGGTAGGGGTGTGTGTAAGTAGTAGTTCTTATGGTTTGTCCTCATACAGGGCCACTTATCCTAGCCAGGGTTATACATTCAACTCCCCACGGAAGAGTAACAGTTGATAGGCTGGGGTACCCCTCCCCCAGTAACAAGGAGTGGTTCAGGCATGGTCCTGGGACTGGAACCCATCAGTCCATTTCCACTCCAACCTTAAACCAGCTTCTGATATCCCCTAGCATAGCTAGAGGTTACCAGAACTTTGTAGGATCTGATTACATTAATAGTTCCCAGAATGGGAACAACAAGGGACCAGCAGACATGGTGAACCAGTATGGTGAAGGCAACCAGGTTTGGGTAGGAAGGCAAAAAAGGAGTCACCATGACCCCCGGTAACTCTAGACAGCCTCACACAGCCCAAACCCAGGTAACATCGCCTATAGCTTCTTGTTTGAATAAAGTGGCTTTGTTTTCTTTCTTTCAAATGTCAAATGACAATGATCTGTGTGTGTCTGTGTGTGTGTGAGAGAGAGAGAGAATTTGTCATGGGGGGGCTTTATTGAACCTTTTTTTCCTAAACCTGTTAGAAGGAATAGCCATGTTAAGCATCCTGTTGTCCTTTTTATTTTTGCAGGCTGGAAGTGAAAATTTTTGTGTAGATTGTTTTGGGATCTGAATTATGGAGGTAAAATCCTTATGTCAAAGCCAGAAGACTGTTGGTCTTAGGTTGACATCCCATCTGCAATCTGATTGGCTCCTCATCATCTGCCCTTGGCCATTTATAATTGTTTCTGATGTAATGGTGTAACAGTTCTGATGAGTTCACAAAGTTTTACTGTAGCTTTTTTGTTTAGATATTTTTTTGTACATTTGTGGAACACATCTAAATAGTAAATCAGAATCATATCCACAGGTGTATCCAAGGCAAATGCATGTTTTTCAGTGAATTTTAAAGTGTGACCTTGAAATGCTCGGCTGGAATATCATTTGAATACTAGTAATGAAACTTAAGAAATTTATTTCTTCGAGTATACTCACTGTTCTTTTAGTTCTGACTTCCAGTGAACAGATTTTTGCTGCATTTTTCTGGTTATTGATCGGGTTTTCCTTCTAAGTTAATATTTTTAATGCAGTGCATAGGTTGCCTAGGTAGGTACTAGGCTATTGGCCCTAGGGCCTATATAAGCCTAGCCAAACAGTACCCTGGCTTTTGCCACCCAAGAAAATTATTTTCCTGTGCCCCTGTCAAGCAGAGCCACAGAAGTGATCCCCGGGGTGAATTTCCTATCTCCCATCCAATCATCAAGATTTTTCTTGAAGAGTGCTAATGAGGAGCATTGTTTGATATAGACAGGTAGTTTGTTCCGGAGTATGGGAAGTCTCTAAGATAGGAATCTATCCCTCCAGCATGTTCTGTTTATTGTGGTGACAAGGTTTAGGTCCCTACAGCATGTAGCTTGGAGGGACTGGGATTTCTTTACGTGGAGCATGTCCAACAGTTCTGGGTTTGACATAGCTTTGTATGTTAGGCAGAGATCACCTCTGAGTAGGCGATATGCGACAGAGTAAAGCTGTGCTAATATTTAAAGGTAGCAATCTGGATACTTCTCTACTGGGTGAAGAAGGCTTGCAGAAAATTTAAGTACATTGTCCAGTATAACTTCATGTAGGATATGTAAATCAGAATAATTTGTTTTTGAACCGGCAGATTTATTTTAGTGCGTTGCATCTTGAAAAAAGAACTTTAACAGCACTCAGATTTCAGCAGCCATTTTAAGTACAGATTTGTCTACAAGGTGTACTGCACTGTTCACCTCCTACATTTGTGTTTTGTACTACATAGTTAGCTTTGACAGTAATTATCTAAGACGTGTTCATGGCATCACATTTGGAGAAGGCATACAGCTGTTTAGTTACCTTGGTTAAGTTGAGAAAATTCTTATTTTGAGGATGTCTGCTTATGAGAGACCCAAAAAAGTTGTGATTACATAAATTTGTTCTCTCTCATTATGTAATTATGTTTGTTGTACAGCTCAGCATGATTTTTCCCCCCAAGTAATTTTAATAAGAAATTATTTCCTGATGCTGAAATGTAGGTCATAAGAGACATGGTATTTAGTTGTTATGTTGTGGTTAGAAAACTCAGTGTGTAAAATTTTAGTGCTGTCTCATTTTGAGCAGTTGTGTTATAATACTTTTGGGGAAAAAAAAGTTACCAGCATAAATGGCAAGACAGCTTTCCTTCTGAAGGTTTCTGAAGTTCCTGATATTTGGGTTACTTTAGTAGAAGTCAGTGTAATGCATTTTTGACTGAGGAAAAACGTAGCTCCTGGGGAAAGGTGGAGGGTTATAAAACTAAAAGAATCGGGTTCTCTTTAAAAGTTGGTGTAGGTAGTACTTTGACCTGATATTTTCTGTCTACAGTTATTTGGGACTAAGCGTGTACTATGGAGAGTATTTTGAAGGAACTGTCATTGGTTGTAAACAAGTTATTGAAAACCTATGAGAAGGACAATGCGAACGATGGAGGAGTGACCAGTGTTAGTCCTACTGATACGCAAGTAGGACTTATTTACGTTACATTCCCCTGTATCAGCGGCAGATTCCATACCGCCAGGACAGAATTGTAACAAAGTACATTTGCCGAGGCAGTTTCTAAGCCGAAGGGCAAATCGGGTTCCAACTCGAATTGTGGTACGTCTGCTCATGGAATTCCGGATTCTCGTGGAGTGCCTGGTTCTGTATCCAATCAGAGGGACAATAGCGATGCCAGCGCCAATCTGACCAATCGGGATCGACCTGTTACACGAGTTCCATCTGGTGAAGCGTTGAATGGCAGGCGAGGGCATGACCTTCAGTCATGGTTCGAGGTGCCGGTATTTGCTGGTGATTTTACTGGATCTTCTTATTCGGACTTGCAATCGGCGAGTTTTTTAAGTCTGGAGGAACAAATTTCAAGGTATGATAAGCTCTGTGTCAAATACAGAGCATTGCAACTTGATAATTTGTTTTTGGAGCAGTCTAAGGCGCTTAAGCAAGTGCCTAAGGGGCTCCGGTTGTGGAAGTTACCAATGGGTATCGAAAAAGGTACCGGAGCCTTTTCTGAATTGGTAGCTTTGTTGGACAAAACGGGGTTGGAGATGCTAGATATTATTATTAACAATAATGGTGTCAAACTAGCGACATTGCGTAAGGATATTTCCAAACTGCATGAAAGTATTTTTTCTGATCTCCTGTTTTTCCAATATGAGGCTAAATTTCAGAGGGTTTTAAGGAACTTGGAAGCATTTGTTGTTAAAAATAAGGCCTTGAAGCAGAAGAAGTTAACAAGGGATAGAATTGATTATCAGCATCACAATGCTTACCCTCCTGGTAATAGATTGCAACAAACCAGATTTGGTAACAACCACTTACAGGGTGAGGGGGAACAGTTAAGAGTTCATTCTGGTAGTCTCTATTTACCGGAGTGTGAAAATGCTGTGATGCATGACAATGGTTTCGAAGAGGAGGTTTTTTTGGAGCAGGTTCCGGGCCCTCGCAGATCGGAGAGACTTATGAACAAGGATCAGAGATCCACGAGGGTGGACAGACAAATGGAGGGCAGGCAACGAGGTTTTCAGCCGAGGAGGTTTTAGTGACTTTCACTTATAACAATGATTGTTGTTTTGAGCCAAAACCTACTGGTATTTTAATGTGTGTTAATAATGGGGGGGGTACTTGTTGTGATGAATATATGACATTGCAGGATGTTCATAATATCTTAATTGATGATGAGGTTTTGAATGTGGATTATGCTGTTACTTTGGGTGATGTATATGAACAAGTGTCACCCGGATGTGACTGTGATAACATTGGCACTAATTATGAAGTTATTGGAAACTGTACAAATGCAATTCAAACGGGTCCATGTGTTGGTTGTAAAGTTGTAAAGCAGCAAGGTTTTTTTACTTATAACTACACTGACATCAAAGTAGGGGATGTGTATTTTCAATTGATTACTAAAGGTATCAGTTTTGTACCAAGTTTTAGGCTAGATGTTTCCCAGGTTTTGATTAATATCAAGCTCTTCATGAGGAGATTGAATTTGGAGATTTATTTCCATGATAAAAAAGATGTTTTTTCATTAAATGGTAACCACATTGGTTCTGGACTGAAAAGGAAAAGTACGTTTATCCCACCAAGTAGTAATGAAATTTTAGCTTTAGAAAAGCTGATGGAGTTTGAGGCTAGAAGAATATGTGGTGGGAGAAACACATTAGGTGATAACCTTACCCCACGAGAGATTGGTTCTCAAAGAATTGAGATCGTCTAATAATATTAGATGTATGAGACCAGACAAGGGTGGGGGGATGGTTTTGATGAACAAAATTGATTATTCTACATCCATGATGGTTTTGCTCGAGGATAATAGTACATATACAAGGGTTTCAGTCAATGAAATAAATGTTGCCTATAGAGGAATTGATTTGTATTTATTAGATGCCCTGTTTCAGGGTGAGATTACAGAATTGGAATTTGATTTTCTTTCCGTTAAATACCGTTATTCCATGCATTTTTGGTATCCCAAAGGTGCATAAGGGCATAGAACGGTTGCAATTCAGGCCTATTGTGTCAGCCAGGGGTTCAAAGACTGAGCCCCTTGCTGCATTTGTGGATGAATTATGTAAAACAACTTTAAGTGATGTGGCCCATATTGTAAAGGATTCATGGCATTGCCTGGAGAGATTGAAAGTTATAGGAAACTACAATAGGACCTTTTGTTTTTTAACAATAGATGTTGTTAATTTATTTTCGGTCATTCCACATGAGGAGGGTATGGAAATGTTTCGGGACAGTTTGGTATTATGTCCCAGCATTGATAAGAGTAAGATAAATTTCATTTGTGACCTGATGGAAATTATTTTGAAAAATAACTTTATTAAATTTGAAGGGGAAACTTTCCAGCAGTGCTCTGGGGTTGCAATGGGAGCGAGGTGTGCTCCCATTTTTGCAAACCTCGTGCTATTGGCATGGGAAAGAGCTTATATTTTTCAATCAAGATTTTGTGCGAATATTGTGCTTTACAACAGGTTTCTTGATGATTTGCTTATCCTGTGGGATGGAGATGAGATGAGTGCAATTGAGTTTGTTGAATACATAAATTGTTCTACGAGTTTTTTGAAATTTACCCATGTATGGAGTGCACATAGGGTGAATTATTTGGACTTGACTATTTTTAAGGATGGTGATGGTTTAGCTAGTACCCTGTATAGGAAAGATAGTTATACTAACTCCCTTTTACATTTTACAAGTTGCCACCCTCATCACCAGAAAAGAGGTGTGGCTAAGGGTCAAATGGTACGTATATCAAGACTGATAAGTGATGAAACATTATTCAAACAGGAAATGTACAAACTTATAGGTATGTTGATGGATAGGGGCTATCCACTTAAACTATTACTTAAGGTGAAAAGAGAAGTGGTAAGGAAAAGGAATACAGCCTTTTCCCCTATCCTTAGAAATAGTTTGGAGGTGACAGTTGATGTGCATAAGCAAGGTACTGATAAATATGTGGGGATGGAGGGACCATGTTTCATTCTTAAATATAATGAGAAGGCCACTGGCATTGCTACAGCTTTATGTGATGCATGGAATCATTGTTTGGATAATACAACCAAGGATATTATTGGGAGGACACCTAGAATTGTGTTTAGTAAAGGTGAAAATTTGAAAAGAATTCTTGAGAAAGTACCTAGAGTTAGGAAATCTAAGATGTCTAAGTGTGGTAATTGTACATGTTGTAGGTTCATTAGTGAGGGTACACATCTATGTGTAAAAGGTTTTGAGCGTACATTACCCTGTCCGGGTTTGTGAAATTGTAATACAAAGAATTTAGTCTATGTTGCTTCATGTATCACATGTGATGCATTTTACGTGGGTATGACCACACGTAGACTGCGTGATAGAATTAGTGAGCATGTACGTAGTTTGAAAAAGAAAGATCAACACAATGCTTTGTTTCTACATAGTTGCCAATGTAATGTTTTTAAAAAATTTATTTTTTGTCATAGATAGAATTTATGAAGACCAGGGGGGTGACATTGGTAACAAGGTGGCCCTTTTGGAGGTTGAATGGCAGGTGAGGCTTAATGCCATGAGATTTCCTGGCATTAATGACTAGATATCTATTAAGCCAGTTTTAAAGTATAAAGCAAGTTGCATATAATACAAAGTATACAATCATAAGTTTATATATGTATTTAAATGTTTAATGTTTTTTATTGTAAAAAGTTTATAGTTTTAATAGTATGTATTTAGTTTAAATTAAATGTAAATAATCATTTAGATAAGTTATACTGTGAATTCTTATAAGAATGGCAATTTTTTATGTCAATGTATTTGTTGTTAAAGTTTATTGGTTTATGCAATGTGTTTTTAAATATGAAAGCAGTGGGGTTTTGGCTCATTGGTGCATTTGAATTTTGATGTCATTAATTAACTTGTTATAATTGTTTAAATAGGGTGCTTGTTATGTGTAAACCGACTCTGAAGATGCCTTTTTAGGTGAAAGCGCTTAGTCGGTGGATGTGTTGACATTAAAATATCTTTCTTATAGTTTTGCTGGTCCTGAGCATCTGTGGGCGGTTGTTGCTGTTCATATTTTAATTATCTAAGACGTGTTCATGGCATCACATTTGGAGAAGGCATACAGCTGTGTAGTTACCTTGGTTAAGTTGAGAAAATTCTTATTTTGAGGATGTTTGCTTATGAGAGACCCAAAAAAGTTGTGATTACATACATTTGTTCTCTCTCATTATGTAATAATGTTTGTTGTACAGCTCAGCATGATTTTTCCCCCAAGTAATTTTAATAAGAAATTATTTCCTGATGCTGAAATGTAGGTCATAAGAGACATGGTATTTAGTTGTTATGTTGTGGTTAGAAAACTCAGTGTGTTAAATTTTAGTGCTGTCTCATTTTGAGCAGTTGTGTTAATATAATACTTTTGGGGAAAAAAAGTTACCAGCATAAATGGCAAGACAGCTTTCCTTCTGAAGGTTTCTGAAGTTCCTGATATTTGGGTTACTTTAGTAGATGTCAGTGTAATGCATTTTTGACTGAGGAAAAACGTAGCTCCTGGGGAAAGGTGGAGGGTTATAAAACTAAAAGAATCGGGTTCTCTTTAAAAGTTGGTGTAGGTAGTACTTTGACCTGATATTTTCCTAGTTGTAAAATTGTTTAAAAGAAATGCACTTGTAACTGTTCAGTTAGTTTGCTTACCTTTTGATTTTGTAATATGTAGCAGCTAAATTTGTGATTTATTTTTAATCTTTTTGTAACTGGGCAGTGAAAGTGTCTAAAGGATCTAATTTCATTTTTCATCAAGTATTGTCAAATGCACTTCGGTGGTCAAGAAGACTCCTTTTGTATGATCTAGACAAAAGTAAATGTGTGTATTAAAAAGGATGACTAACTGAAAAGATGACTGAATAAATAACAATTATCAAGTGACAATTTTATAGTTGGTCTGGCACAAAATGTAAGGCAGTGCTTAACTTAGGGTAGTGGCTAAATGGACTAGTCTAGAAACAATCTCATACAGTGAGGGCAAAAGTGACAGTGACTAGAGTTAAGAAGACAGTGTCACCTTTTTTGCCTGTTATAACTCGCTTAGTAATTTGCTCAGTGAGTTATCTATTGGTATACGAAGGATGGTGCTCTATTAACTGTACTTTTTTTTGTTTATCTTCACTGGAATAGACCCACTAGACCATTTCTTTTTTCAGAGGAGACCCAAGGTGGGATGAGTATTGACTAGGAGATACTTGGTGAGAATCTGTCTTGGAAGCCCTACTGTTTGGCATCTACTTCTCAGAGGTCCAGGCAAAGACAAAAGGCCTGTGGCTGACCAAGTTTGCAGATGACTGTAAGTTGGGTGCTGTTACTGACTCCCCAAATGATGTTAACATACTGCAAGAGAGTGTCACAGCAACAAATGACTGATGCGAAAGTCATGGCCTCAAGCTAAAAGCAAAAAAATGTATCATCATACCATTCGGCAAAAACATGGCCCCTGCTGATTACCACATTAATGGCAACCCCCTAAGCACACAACCTGTTGTGAGAGACCTGGGTACTCAGGTTGACAACAATCTCACATTCAACCATCATCTTGTGGCAGTGGTCAGAAAAGCCTTTTACTTGGTTCATCTCATAAGTAGTAAAGGGAATGCATCCAGAAAATAAGGAGGTTATTACCTCTATGTACTCCTCCCTCATTAGGCCAATAATGGAGTATAATGCCTCATTTAGTATGTATCTCTCCAAACACCTGCACCAACTGAAAAGGCAACAGAAATACCTCACAAAGAAAATCCATGGCCTCCCAATACTTGTTCTATGTGAACAGGCTCAAATCGTCATCAGTCTACTCTGTATCGTACAGATTGCTCAGGGGTGATCTGTGTCTCGCTTACAAGGCAATCTCGACCCTGCCCTACTAGAGATGCTCCATATCCATACGTCTAACTCCTCATATATTACCCAGTCAAAAGGCTTAAATCTAGTATGCGACATCAACAAAACCTGTTGGAGAGAGAGGTTTATCTCCCAGAAGTTGCCCCTTCTCTGGAATAGACGTCCCATACACATCAAATGGAATACCTTGCTGACCCTCTTACAAGCACAACTTCGATGAGTGGATGGGAAACCACAAATTTGTTCCAGGGGTTCCACCTGCGTCCCTCATTGACAGGGTCAACAGGTGCTGACTGAGGTTTCTTTTTTGGGGATAAACTCTTGGCTAGGCTTCTAAGGCCCCAGGGCCATTAGCCTAGTAATCTCCCATGATCCTATCATTTTAATAAGTTGGTAGGTCTGTGTGTACGTAAGAGGGAGGTAGGCGTGTGGGCAGGGGGGTTCATACGTCACAATTATTCAGATTTGTGCCTCATATTTTCATTTTGTTTCTCATAAAATTGTGTTTTTTCTGGCAAATCATTAAGGACTGAAGTCCCAAAATAATGGCAGATATTTGAAATTTAAAAACTAATGTCCAAGAAAGCAAATAGTAAGATGACCACAATGAGGCAAATTGTATTTTTAGCGCTTTCATCCACTTTATTAGAGCGTGAACTTCTTCAGAAAAGACATGAGCCCTCTCTTTCTCATGTCTTTTAACACTCTATACAGGAAATGATGTCATTTGTGCTTTGTGTGTGGAATGTATGTGTGTGTGTGTGTGTGTGTGTGTGTGTGTGTGTGTGTGTGTGTGCTTCCAAAGATGAAGTAGTGTAAGGGAGCGGAAGATTCTTGGCAAGGATTGTGTTTTTCATATACACACACACACACATTAAGTGAATTATTTTACATACACCAATATAAGAATGTTTTAAGAGATGGAATTTTTATATATGTATGTATGTATGTATATATATATATATATATATATATATATATATATATATATATATATATATATGTGTGTGTGTGTGTGTGTGTGTGTATATATATATATATATATATATATATGTTTTTTTTTTATATGTATAGACATTTTTTATACATTTTTGTATAAGAATTTTGAATGAAAATCTAAGTATTTTTAAAAAAGAAAGCATAATAGGACTTTATTGATCTGCATTGATTGATTAATTATTGTTTAACTGAATGTAAAATGACATCATTTCCTGTATAGAGTGTTAAAAGACATGAGAAAGAGAGGGCTCATGTCTTTTCTGAAGAAGTTCACGCTCTAATAAAGTGGATGAAAGCGCTAAAAATACAATTTGCCTCATTGTGGTCATCTTACTATTTGCTTTCTTGGACATTAGTTTTTGGAGTTTGTCGGTTTAGTCCGTTTTCAGTTTTATATTTGAAATTTAAACTTCATATCTTTCAGAAAATGCATACTAATGCAAAACTTGTTGTTCTATCCACTTTCTAAGGGGGTAAGGGATG